>NW_027195897.1:97500-125093 GCF_038502225.1 Cherax quadricarinatus | reverse complement strand
ACTGTAATATATATGCATATATATATATATATATATATATATATATATATATATATATATATATATATATATATATATATATATATATATATATATATATATATATATATATATTATATATATATAATACAGGGTGGTACCACTTTTGGAATCGACTGGGGACCCACAGCCTCTAAGAAGAGAATATTTATATGTAAACGATTATATTTATTATGTCAGTTTACTATAGAATTTTAACGTCTTCATTCGTCAAAAAATCCTTATCGTCGATGATGATAATAAATGTGTGACCTTGAGGTGGTAACCATGATGAAGTAACCCGGTACTTTCAAAAGTGTATATATCTAAGAATTTTTACGTTGAAAGTCTATCAACTAGAAGAGAGGTCATTAATATTACATTATTTTATTATTTTTATTATCACACTGGCCGATTCCCACCAAGGCAGGGTGGCCCGAAAAAGAAAAACTTTCACCATCATTCACTCCATCACTGTCTTGCCAGAAGGGTGCTTTACACTACAGTTTTTAAACTGCAACATTAACACCCCTCCTTCAGAGTGCAGGCACTGTACTTCCCATCTCCAGGACTCAAGTCCGGCCTGCCGGTTTCCCTGAACCCCTTCATAAATGTTACTTTGCTCACACTTCAACAGCACGTCAAGTATTAAAAACCATTCGTCTCCATTCACTCCTATCAAACACGCTCACGCATGCCTGCTGGAAGTCCAAGCCCCTCGCACACAAAACCGCCTTTACCCCCTCCCTCCAACCTTTCCTAGGCCGACCCCTACCCCGCCTTCCTTCCACTACAGACTGATACACTCTTGAAGTCATTCTGTTTCGCTCCATTCTCTCTACATGTCCGAACCACCTCAACAACCCTTCCTCAGCCCTCTGGACAACAGTTTTGGTAATCCCGCACCTCCTCCTAACTTCCAAACTACGAATTCTCTGCATTATATTCACACCACACATTGCCCTCAGACATGACATCTCCACTGCCTCCAGCCTTCTCCTCGCTGCAACATTCATCACCCATGCTTCACACCCATATAAGAGTGTTGGTAAAACTATACTCTCATACATTCCCCTCTTTGTCTCCAAGGACAAAGTTCTTTGTCTCCACAGACTCCTAAGTGCACCACTCACCCTTTTCCCCTCATCAATTCTATGATTCACCTCATCCTTCATAGACCCATCCGCTGACACGTCCACTCCCAAATATCTGAATACAGTCACCTCCTCCATACTTTCTCCCTCCAATCTGATATCCAATCTTTCATCATCTAATATTTTTGTTATCCTCATAACCTTACTCTTTCCTGTATTCACTTTTAATTTTCTTCTTTTGCACACCCTACCAAATTCATCCACCAATCTCTGCAACTTCTCTTCAGAATCTCCCAAGAGCACAGTGTCATCAGCAAAGAGCAACTGTGACAACTCCCACTTTATGTGTGATTCCTTATCTTTTAACTCCACGCCTTGTCAAGACCCTCGCATTTACTTCTCTTACAACCCCATCTATAAATATATTAAACAACCAAGGTGACATCACACATCCCTGTCTAAGGCCTACTTTTACTGGGAAATAATTTCCCTCTTTCCTATGTACTCTAACTTGAGCCTCACTATCCTCGTAAAAACTCTTCACTGCTTTCAGTAACCTACCTCCTACACCATACACCTGCAACATCTGCCACATTGCCCCCCTATCCACCCTGTCATACGCCTTTTCCAAATCCATAAATGCCACAAAGACCTCTTTAGCCTTATCTAAATACTGTTCACTTATATGTTTCACTGTAAACACCTGGTCCACACACCCCCTACCTTTCCTAAAGCCTCCTTGTTCATCTGCTATCCTATTCTCAGTCTTACTTTTAATTCTTTCAATAATAACTCTTCCATACACTTTACCAGGTATACTCAACAGACTTATCCCCCTATAATTTTTGCACTCTCTTTTGTCCCCTTTGCCTTTATACAAAGGAACTATGCATGCTCTCTGCCAATCCCTAGGTACCTTACCCTCTTCCATACATTTATTAAATAATTGCACCAACCACTCCAAAACTATATCCCCACCTGCTTTTAACATTTCTATCTTTGTCCCATCAATCCCGGCTGCCTTACCCCCTTTCATTTTACCTACTGCCTCACGAACTTCCCCCACACTCACAACTGTCTCTTCCTCACTCCTACAAGATGTTATTCCTCCCTGCCCTATACAAGAAATCACAGCTTCCCTATCTTCATCAACATTTAACAATTCCTCAAAATATTCCCTCCATCTTCCCAATACCTCTAACTCTCCATTTAATAACTCTCCTCTCCTATTTTTAACTGACAAATCCATTAACTTGCTAATCTCACTCCAAAACTTTTTCTTATTTTCAACAAAATTTGTTGATAACATCTCACCCACTCTCTCATTTGCTCTCTTTTTACATGTTAATTAAAAACCGTCAAAAATACTTTAATATCTGAAGTAGGAATTAAAATAGATTACATATATATATATATATATATATATATATATATATATATATATATATATATATATATATATATATATATATATATATATATATATATAAGAGAGAGACACACATACACCTCTTCATGTTAGTGAGTAAATAAGTTTATTTAGGTACAGGTACATATAAGTACAATTATAATACATAGTGTATATTACCCACGATACCCCCCTAAAAAAATCATACATTCAACACCTTACTGTGTAAATACACTGAGAACTACACACCTCTCATTGTACATTAAGTTTACATGTGGACGTATATACCAATGACCAGCGAAGAGGCGGGGCCAGGAGATGTGAATCGATCCCTGCAGCCACAAACAGGTAAGTACACTGTGTATATACTCCTCTCGGCGTATATACACTAAAATTTACACAAAAAAATTCACATCATATAAATGAAATTATGAGAAATTTATATACTACTTATATAAATTTTTATGCTTTCAGATATATAGATGGTGAAATGCAAAGAAAAAAATTGTAAGCTTATGGAAAACAACCCTGGGAGAGTAGATTATTATTATTATTATAATCAAGATGGGTATCTCGGCTTAATTCGGGGAACTGGAGCACAGATCCAATTCCCTAAATCAAGAGCCCCTCACCAACATCAAGGAACCTTCCTTGAGGGGTGGGAGAGTAGAATGATGGGTATCTCGCTTGTTCGTGATATTTGCATATTATAAGCTTATATTAGAACAAAACTAAAAAAATGCATCAGTTGTGGTGCCTGAAAATAACATTAATAAGCTAAAAAAATGTAAGGGTTATTTTACAAGTGTGAAGAGAGTAGAAAAAGAGAGTAGAAAAAGAGAGTAGAAAAAGAGAGTAGAAAAAGAGAGTAGAAAAAGGGATATAATAACAGTCATAAAAGGCCAGGAAAGAGTAGATAAAGAATATTACTTATTACTCCACAACAGTGTAAATAAAAGGTCACAGTTGTAAATTTAGGGGGGAGAAAGTGGTGGATGCTAAGGGATGGGAGAGAAATATTCTTCTTAAACAGCGACTAACCAGTGGAATAGTTTAACAACAATATATATATATATATATATATATATATATATATATATATATATATATATATATATATATATATATATATATATATATATATATATATATATATATATATATATATATATATATATATATATATATATATATATATATATACTATATATATAAAAGGTAGTTTAGGAAATAGGATAAATGTTTCCTGACGCGGGTCTTAGATCATGACCTGCCGTTGGAGCTTTTGGTCATTTGACCGAACCTTTTCGCTGGCTTACCGGTCAATCCCTTCAAAAATTATGGTAATTCTTAAAACAATTTTTTTTAAAGTAATTACACAGAGAGAGAGAGAGAGAGAGAGAGAGAGAGAGAGAGAGAGAGAGAGAGAGAGAGAGAGAGAGAGAGAGAGAGAGAGAGAGAGAGAGAGAGAGGGAACATACAAGATACAATTATTATTTGTACAATTATTTATTGAGATAAATAACATTATAACATTATTGAATATGGCCTGTGTACAACACCGAAATTCCACCAATCATCTCATGAAATTCAGAGACGCCCAATTAGTGATCAAAGAAACTAATTTCCGCAGACGCAAGTGCCTCGAATCAGCACTGATCGCTGTTTCGAATACAATTAAACAAAACAACGGCAGCTTCACCATCTCTGAAGTCTTAGCAAGAATCCTCCTGAAAACAGTAAACCCTGCCATCACATAGTCTCTCCTGTTATACTACACAAAGCACATTACAGAGAGTGAACACTGAAACAACCTGCCTCTTTCCAGTCTACATTTGTCTAACCTATTTTTATGTTACCCAAGTAATAGCTTTTATATCCTTTTACTCATGTACGAGTTAATTGCTCTACCATGTTGTATTACTACTACTACAACTTATGTCACTACTACTACCACTAATATTACACCTCACTCTGAGCCTATATATACCCTCTGTGTCCATGTACTGTTTGTAACAGCTTAACAAAGCTCCTGGAGAGCGAAACGTTGCCACAATAAAATGTCACATTAGTTGCACTTGTGTCCTTTTACTTTACACAATATGGCCTCTCTTAATTCCTCTGTCTCTCTCTCTCTCTCTCTCTCTCTCTCTCTCTCTCTCTCTCTCTCTCTCTCTCTCTCTCTCTCTCTCTCTCTCTCTCTCTCTCTCTCTCTCTCTCTCACCTCTCTTACTCACCACAATGATTGCCATAAACGATTAAATTCCCCCTCACGTTAATTAGAAATGATAAGTTCCCTTAATTATCTGTCAAATAATCATCACAACTGGCAACGCGAACTTTAAAAAGTGTTCAAGACTCTACTGACTAGTAGGTGACGTCTACTGGTAGACGATGTCTACCGGTAGACGTCTAGTGGTAGGCGATGTCTACTCTACTGGTAGATAATGTCTCCTGATATATATCTCATGACTGGTGACTATCCTCTGACAAATAGCAGCTGTGTTTACTAACAAGTAACATTGTCTGTTATGCAAGAAAGGTATAAAATACCGACACTATGAAAGTTTAGACACAAGTTGCACTTGTGTCTAAACTTTAATATTGTCTGTTGTCTACCGTGTGACAGAGTTCATTTCCTGACGCTACGTGCGTCTTATAACTAGCGTTTACTATTACTGTCACACTGCTCTAGCAAATTTTATATTCTGGGTTCGTGGCGTAATGTAGTTGACATCAACTTTAAGTTCGACAATTTTTGCTTTGCTATATCACTTTTAATCAACATAAAATATCAAAGATTTTTTCCTAACTCTGACGTCTTGTACACACCATGAGTGAGTGTGTGTGTGAGTGTATCTTTAAATGTATATACACTAGAGTATATTTCCCTGTAAATATACCGAGAGGTTATCGCAACTCTCACTGCATGTACACCGAGTACTCACCTAATTGTACTCACCTAATTGTGGTTGCAGGGGTCGAGACTCAGCTCCTGGCCCCGCCTCTTCACTGACCGCTACTGGGTCCTCCCTCTCCCTACTCCATGAGCTTTAGCATACCTTGTCTTAAAACTATGTATGGTTCCAGTGTGTGTGTGTGTGTGTGTGTGTGTGTGTGTATGTGTATGTCAGTGTACACATGTCAACTGAGAGTCTTAATCATGCCTTTCAGGCATAAAAGTACATTCTTGACTGATGGTGTGCAGGTGACAGGTGCCTTAATGAGTCTCGTGGGCTCCATAGGTTTTCTTAAACTCAATAAACTAACGATAGAAAAAGGAAACACTGCAACAGGCCTACTGGCCCATGCGAGGCAGGTCCAATTCTTCCACCGGCTTAAGTCAATGCCTTAACCTAGTCAGGTCAGTCATATTCACTTAAGGAAGGAGCACAGCATAAGACCTAGTAGCATAAGCTAGTCAGGTCCAACTCACACCTGCCCACACCCACTCATGTATTTATTCAACCTATTTTTAAAACTACACAAGGTCTTAGCTTCTATAACGGTACACGGGAGTTTGTTCCACTCGTCCACAACTCTATTACCAAACCAGTGCTTTTCCTATATTCTTTTTGAATCTGAATTTTTCCAACTTAAAACCATTACTGCGAGTCCTGTTTATGCTAGATATTTTTAGCACGCTATTTACATCCTCTGTATTAATTCCTGCTTTCCATTTATACACCTCAATCATATCCCCCCTAATTCTACGCCTTTCTAGAGGGTGCAGATTCAGGGCCGTCAGTCTATCCTCATAGGGAAGATTTCTGATACATGGGATCAACTTTGTCATCCTTCTCTGTACGTTTTCCAGAGCATTTATATCCATTCTGTAATACGGTGACTAAAACTATAGCATAATCTAAATGAGACCTAACCAAAGATATATAGAGTTGAAGAACAACCTGATGACTTCTATTATTTATACTTCTTGCTATGAAGCCAAGGATTCTGTTAGCTTTATTGTGAACACTAATGCACTGTTGTCTTGGTTTCAGATTACTGCTAACCAGAACTCCTAAATCTTTTTCGCAATCCGTAATATTAAGATCTACATTATTTAGTTTATATGTGGCATGGTTATTTTCCTGTCCAACATTTAGAACTTTGAATTTGTCTATATTAAATTGCATCTGCCACTTCTCCGACCACTGCATCAGTCTATTCAAATCATCTTGGAGTGCTCTAGTGTCCTCATTAGAATGAATCAGAAGGCCTATTTTGGTGTCATCAGCAAATTTGCTTATGTCATTATTTATCCCCTGTGGAACACCGCTTGTGACGTGCCCCCATTCTGATTTCTCCCCATTTATGCAAACTGTCTGTTGCCTATTTGTCAACCTTACCTCTACCCAGGAAAAAATTCCTCCTCCATTCCGTGTGCCTTAAGTTTCCTTAATAGCCTCTGATGTGGAACTCTATCGAAAGCCTTACTAAAGTCCATATACACAATATCATATTCAATACCATGATCTACCTCCTCAAACACCTTAGTAAAGAAAGTCAGGAAATTCGTAAGACAGGAACGCCCCTTTGTAAAACCGTGCTGAGATTCATTAATCAATTTATGCCTTTCAAGATTGTTGTCGCTGTTGTTGTTGTTGCTGTTGTTGTTACTGTTGTTACTGTTATTGTTGCTTCTCTTGCTGCTACTGTTGTTCTTGTTCTCCGCCTTCTCCTCCTCCTTCTATAGATGACTGCTCGAGTTGCTCATTTTCCCTAACAACACTGATCAAGAGACCAAGTGTAACTGGTTTTTCGAAGCTAGTACAGACAACCTAGAGAAAACGATCAAGTTTGTCCACGATGAGGATAACTACGTCTTTGTGCCTAATGAATCAGCATTTATAGACAAACTTCTCACTCGCGAATATGCCAACATCAAACTCCGAGCAGCCCCACCAAGGGCACCTAAAGTGCTTATTGTCATCTACAACGTCAACAAGCACTTGAATCCTCAATATCTGGCGTCAGAGCAAGTTGCAAGCCCTCGTCGACTTTCCAACGGTCTGATATTAGCTGAGTGGACTGGCCAGGGGACTCTGCCACGCTATATTCACTCCCGTGCAGCCCTCAACAGACGCTATTACATTGCATTGTACAGACCTCCTCAACGTCGATGTTATAAGTGTCAACGCTGGGGCCACATTGCCAGGAAATGCCCATCTAAGTCACACTGGTGTGCAGTGTGTGCCAATGCTCATCCTTCTGAACGGTGTTATGATATGATCAAACAGCAACAGACTGTGGCTAAACAATGTATCAATTGTAAGACCTCAGGAGTCACAGCAGCTCATGCTGACTGCAGTGTGAGGGCTGATCGCATCGCAGCCAACCGCACTTCACCCTGTACCCCTCATTATGACCCCCCAGGACTACCAGGTACCTCGGGTCTGAATACTGGCTCATGCCTGCCCTCAGACAATGGGGTTGAGCACCTCACCTGGGGAGCACGTCAACAGACCCCCATCACGTCGGCTGTCAATACCAGCCTAGCTGAGTCAGCTGACAGTCAGCCAAATAGCTCAGCTGACCGGGACTTCACGTCTCCAGATGTTCCAAGTCTTGCTCCTGTGGTATACAACCTGATGTCTCGCATAAAAGTACTGGAAACAACAATTTCTCCTGAAACAACAACTTGAACAACACAAGGAAAGATGTGTAGAGTGCACCAATAACAAGATTGTCACAATTTGTGAAAGCAAGTATAAGGTTGCTGAACAAGGTGGTGGTGGTGTTCTTAATCACAGTAATGACGAATATAATACTTGTGTTGATAACTGTAGTGAGCATCATAATGAAGGCTATGGTGTCAGTGATGTTAGTAATAGTGATGAGCATAATATAAGTGGTGGTGAAGAGTGTGATGAGAGCGGTGGTGTCTATAATGTTAGTAAAAGTGATGAGCGTAATATAAGTGGTGGTGAAGAGTGTGATGAGAGCGGTGGTGTCTATAATGTTAGTAATAGTGATGAGCGTAATATAAGTGGTGGTGAAGAGTGTGATGAGAGCGGTGGTGTCTATAATGTTAGTAATAGTGATGAGCGTAATATAAGTGGTGGTGAAGAGTGTGATGAGAGCGGTGGTGTCTATAATGTTAGTAATAGTGATGAGCGTAATATAAGTGGTGGTGAAGAGTGTGATGAGAGCGGTGGTGTCTATAATGTTAGTAATAGTGGTGAGCGTAATATAAGTGGTGGTGAAGAGTGTGATGAGGTTAACCACATAGACAGTAATGTTGAATACAATACTGTTGATAAATGTAATGAACACAATGTTGGTAGTGGCGCTGGTGATGACAGTTGTAGTGTTGCGTGTAATGTTAGTGGAGGAGGGAATGTGAGTGGTGGTGTCACCTATCATACATTCACACATAAACAGCGTCATGCTCTGGGTTTACGAAGACTCCCACGAGGCCTTACAACTGGAGGTGCACTTACAAAACTCATGGACAAGGGTAGCACTGTTGACATTGATAAGGTCTGCTATTTATATGAACAATTTTTTCATTATGCTGAGAAACTCGAGATGATCCCAGGACTACTATAATGGATCAAAACTCGCATAAACTTTCTATATTAAGCTGGAATATTGCATCACTTAGAAAAAGACTTCCTGACCTTCATCATAAAGTAACCACCGAACCCATTGATGTTGTGTGTCTACAAGAGTGCAGAGTCCCTGAAAAATCCCAACCCCCTAAATTACCATCATTTGTTGCATATAACCTCAAATCTACTAACTCTTGTGTTCTATATATTAAAAAATCGCTTCCCCATCAACTTCTTGCACACAAGAAAACAGAGGGGTTACAATATCACGGTGTTAGGATTTATATAGGGAACTCTGCTCTCAACATATTTAACTTGTATGCTCCTGCTGATAAATTTAATTACTTGGAGCTCCCAACTTGTGCTCATTCTGAGCCTACTCTTATTATTGGCGATTACAATGCGAGACACAAAAGCATTGGAAACTCACAGTTTGGTAATCGTAATGGTAATCAACTGTTGTCACTCTTAAACAGTCATGATAATGTCCAAATTGTAGGTGATCTTGAACCCACACATATCTATGGAGGCGTCCTTGATCTGTGCCTGGGCTTCAACATTACTTCTGCCAGCTGTGAGTCTTCCATTGTAACAGATATAGCGTCTGATCATTTCCCTAGGCTAACCTCACTAGATATTTGTAATACTATCCTTCCTGGTGGGATATTCAAACGGAAACGTTTTAATGTTCCCACTGATCAGCATGATGACTTTGTTGCACATGTGACTGACTGGTATAATTCCTATGAGTGTTCCTCTGTAGAGACCTTTAACAATGATCTTGTGAGCAGTATTCAGAACTACTTAGAGCCGCCACTGAAACCTCTTGGTACTCTAAACCCAACAAACTTCCATAATAATCATACCTCCTTCAAAAACCATACTTATTACAATGATTCTAAACTTCGTACACTGAAACGTACTGCTCGCAGACTAGGCCTAGCCTATAGACAACATCGTACCCCTGGAATCCTGAGGCTCTTCCAAACTGCCCTTGCTGCTGCCAGAGAGCGTATGACAGAGCTGCGGCAAACAGACTGGGAAAAATTTGTCAACGGTCTTAATGCTCACACCCCACTTAGCCGGGCTTGGAGGGACATAAATAGAATTAAGGGTAACAGAACTGGGCAGATCGCGCACCCTCATCCCTTACATAGGGCGAATGAGTTAGTCAGTGCTTGGGCTGCTACATCTAGCTATGACAATCTTCCCAGTACCACACAGGCAAAATTAAATGACAAATATGATGCAAGGGAGAGACTTGTTTGCTTTATGCTCAGCAAGGCAGATGATTGCAACATTCCTTTCACTAATTATGAACTTGATGCAGCACTAACTAAGGGCAACTCCACGTCGCCTGGTGAGGATGGTATTACTTACAACATACTCAGATTGCTGTGTCGAGTACCAGGTAATCCATTACTTGAATTATATAACATGAGCTATGTAACTGGGGAGCTCCCTCAATCTTGGACCAACAGCCTCATCATTCCAATTCCTAAGCCCAATCAACAAAATGCATTTCGGCCAATATCTCTTACTAGCTGCTTGTGTAAAACATTTGAGAGAATGATTCTTAATCGTCTCATGTACAGAATCAAACAATTTTTGTCTCCCCGGTTACATGGTTTCATGCATGGAAGGAGCGTGCATCATTGCATAGCCACCTTTCTCACCCTGCACACTGACAGCTCATACACTAGCTTCCTTGACCTTAAATCCGCTTTCGATGTAGCCAACCGACATGTAATCATTAGTGAACTTGCCAGAATGGATGTTGGAGGATGGGTTCTCCGCTGGATTAAAGGCTACCTGTCCAACAGAAAATCGTCTGTGTTGTTCCAGGGCCATAGAAGTGTAACTAAAGACTTTGAATTAGGAACCCCACAGGGAGGTGTGCTCAGTCCCACACTGTTCAATATTCTAATTAATGCATTACTTAATGCTATGCCTAGTCAGCCCCATCATTATGTGATTAGTTTTGC
Source organism: Cherax quadricarinatus (assembly GCF_038502225.1). Taxonomy (NCBI): domain Eukaryota; kingdom Metazoa; phylum Arthropoda; class Malacostraca; order Decapoda; family Parastacidae; genus Cherax; species Cherax quadricarinatus. Next base: position 114,034 of record NW_027195897.1, on the reverse strand, counting down.
TGATGATATAATGATTCACACCACCGGATTCTCTAACACCCAAAACATTCTTAATCATGTACTAGCCTCGTGTCAGGACCTGGGGTTGATAATCTCTACTGATAAAACAAAGATACTCAATAGGCGTCCTCCTCGACAGAGAGGCACAGTTCGTCAGATCCAATTGCATGATGGGTCTCTTCTAGAATATGTAAGCAGATACAGGTATCTAGGTTTTGAGGTTCCACTACTTGGACCTGTTGTAACAAGACTTTGTCGCCAATACAAAGAACGACTAAGAGCACTTAGAGTTGTGGCAGGGCTTCACCCCAGGTATGGTGCTAATGTTAAAATTGTGAAAATGATGTATCTTGCTTATATTAGATCATTGGTTGATTATGCTGCGCCACTACTTGCTCTTGTGTCTGACTGGAAGCTTGGAGGGCTGGAAAAACTGCAGAACGAAGCAATGAGGATCATTTTAGGATGCCCTCGTACTGCCAAAATTTTAAATATGCAAAAAGAACTTGATATTCCAAGCATCAGAGATCGTGTTACTGAAAGAAATATCCTAATTGGGGTTAATATGCTCAGGCAAGCTCATTCAAACCCCTGCACAGAAGCCCTCCAAACTTTCCTCAGCACTCCTCCAGATGGATCGAAAAAACTGGAACCGACCTCCTCATGAATCAGATACATGTCAAGTAAGGCAACAGCGGCACTTCTCCGCTCCATGGAATATTACCCCATTCCAAACTACCATTCCTCCATTTCCCCCCAAACTACTTCTTAAATCACAACCAAAACTTCGCCTTGAAGCCAAACATGAGGCCTTAAGCTGTATTGATAACTTAGTCACACAGCACACACTCTCGCAAATTATTTACGCTGATGGTTCTGTTCACCAATCCACTGGTGCAGCTGGTAGTGCTGCTGTTGTCGTACAGAGTGATGGCTCTCTTAAAGAAATTGGAGCACGCATCAATAATTGGGCCTCTACCCTTCAGACAGAACTGTTTGCCATACTCCTTGCACTGAAATGCATCTATGTATCAAAGATTGACAGTTTAATTGTAACTGATTCTCTGTCATCCATAAATGCTCTCAACTCATTAAGCATAAATTGTTGCATGCTTGTGTCAGAAGCCAGACACAGATATGGTAGGATTGTGGACAGTGGAGTCAGAGTGCACATGCTGTGGATTCCATCTCACATTGGTCTTCAGATGCATGATAGAACTGATAAATTGGCTAAGCTGTATGCTTTCAAAGAGGGAGTAGATTACAATCTTGGCTTGTCAGGTAGTAGTTTGAGAACAATAATACGAAAAGAACTTCAACTAAATTTTATGGACTTAAGGCTCAGGGAGATTGACACCAGTGAGTCCATCTATCATCATTCTATCATGCAGGAGGAGCCACATGTCTATGGTGCATCCAACAAAATAAGCAGACTCTTGGATGTCACTACTGCCCGGCTCCGGCTGGGTTACAAGTATCTTTGGCAGGTTAAATCACCACCACCAGATGTAGACCAAACGAAATGTAAACTTTGCCAGATGGACTATTGTCACACCCTGCGTCATTATGTACTGGAGTGTGATAAAATTAATGAATTTAGAAACAACTCGCTCATAAATGTTCAAGAAATGGCAAAGTACTTTATCCACAGTGGTATATTGCAGACCATTCTGGAGAAATACCCTGACTTTGCTAGCTGTAAATAAAGCATTACCACATGTGTGCATGTGTGTGTGTGTGTGTGTGTGTGTGTGTGTGTGTGTGTGTGTGTGTGTGTGTGTGTGTGTGTGTGTGTGTGTGTGTGTGTATGTGTGTGCACTCACCTAGTTGAGATTGAAGGGGTCGAGTCCAAGCTCCTGTGTACTCACCTATTTGTACTCACCTATTTGTGGTTGCAGGGGTCGATTCACAGCTCCTGGCCCCGCCTCTTCGCTGATTGCTACTAGGTCCTCTCTCTCCCTGCTCCATGAGCTCTATCATACCTCGCCTTAAAACTATAGACTGTTCCCGTGTGTGTGTGTGTGTGTGTGTGTGTGTGTGTGTGTGTGTTTGTTAGTTACCATTTTTGTCCTAGGCACATGTCGATTAGACACTAGGCCTGTTGTAGGTGTGTAGGTGTGTGTGTGTGTGTGTGTGTGTGTGTGTGTGTGTGTGTGTGTGTGTGTGTGTGTGTGTGTGTGTGTGTGTGTGTACTCACCTAATTGTACTCACCTAATTGTGGTTGCAGGGGTCGAGACTCAGCTCCTGGCCCCGCCTCTTCACTGATCGCTACTGGATCCTCTCTCTCTCTCTGCTTCCTGAGCTTTGTCATACCTCTTCTTAAAACTATGTATGGTTCCTGCCTCCACTACTTCACTTGCTAGGCTATTCCACTTGCTGACAACTCTATGACTGAAGAAATACTTCCTAACGTCCCTGTGACTCGTCTGAGTCTTCAGCTTCCAGTTGTGACCCCTTGTCCCTGTGTCCCCTCTCTGGGACATCCTATCTCTGTCCACCTTGTCTATTCCCCGCAGTATCTTGTATGTCGTTATCATGTCTCCCCTGACCCTTCTGTCCTCCAGTGTCGTCAGTCCGATTTCCCTTAACCTTTCCTCGTACGACATTCCCTTGAGCTCTGGGACTAGCCTTGTTGCAAACCTTTGTACTTTCTCTAACTTCTTGACGTGCTTGACCAGGTGTGGGTTCCAGACTGGTGCTGCATACTCCAGTATGGGTCTAACATACACAGTGTACAGTGTCTTGAATGATTCCTTATTAAGGTATCGGAACGCTATTCTCAGGTTTGCCAGGCGCCCGTATGCTGCAGCGGTTATTTGGTTGATGTGTGCCTCCGGTGATGTGCTCGGTGTTATGGTCACCCCAAGGTCTTTCTCCCTGAGTGAGGTCTGTAGTCTTTGTCCACCTAGCCTATACTCTGTGTGCGGTCTTCTTTGCCCCTCCCCAATCTTCATGACTTTGCATTTGGCTGGATTGAATTCGAGAAGCCAGTTACTGGACCACATGTCCAGCCTCTCCAGGTCTCTTTGCAGTCCTGCCTCATCCTCGTCCGATTTAATTCTTCTCATCAACTTCACGTCATCTGCGAACAGGGACACTTCAGAGTCTATTCCTTCCATCATGTCGTTCACATATATCAAAAATAGCACTGGTCCTAGAACTGACCCCTGTGGGACCCCGCTCGTAACAGGCGCCCACTGTGATACCTCTTCACGTACCATGACTCGTTGCTGCCTCCCTGTCAGGTATTCCCTTATCCATTGCAGTGCCCTTCCTTTTACGTGTGCCTGATCCTCCAGCTTCTGCACTAATCTCTTGTGGGGAACTGTGTCAAAGGCCTTCCTGCAGTCTAGGAAAACGCAATCTACCCAACCCTCTCTCTCGTGTCTTACTTCTGTTACCTTGTCATAAAACTCCAGGAGGTTTGTGATACAAGATTTGCCTTCCATGAACCCATGCTGGTTTTCATTTATAATCTTGTTCCTTTCCAGGTGTTCGACCACTCTCCTCCTGATAATCTTCTCCATGACTTTGCACACGATACATGTCAGAGACACAAGTCTGTAGTTTAGTGCCTCGTTTCTGTTTCCTTTCTTAAATATGGGGACTACATTAGCTGTCTTCCATTTCTCAGGTAGTTGCCCAGTTTCAAGGGATGTGTTGAAGATTGTGGTTAGAGGCACACACAGCATCTCTGCTCCTTCTCTAAGGACCCATGGGGAGATGTTGTCCGGTCCCATCGCCTTTGAGGTGTCAAGGTCACTTAAGAGCTTCTTCACCTCCTCCTCAGTTGTTCGTATGTCATCCAACACTTGTTGGTATATTCCCTCTTGATGTTCCCTTCTGTTCTGTCTTCCCACAGCCCTTCCTGTCTCTACTGTAAAAACTTCCTTAAATCTCCTGTTCAGCTCCTCACATACCTCCTGATCATTTCTTGTGAGTTCTCCACCTTCTGTCCTTAATCTGATCACCTGGTCTTTGACTGTTGTCTTCCTCCTGATGTGGCTATACAACAGTTTCGGGTCAGTCTTGATTCTCGATGCTATGTCATTTTCATACTGTCGCTGGGCCTCCCTCCTTACCTGTGCGTACTCATTCCTGGCTCTGCGACTGATCTCCCTATTTTCGTGTGTTCTCTGCCTTCTGTACTTTTTCCATTCTCTATTGCACTTTGTTTTTGCCTCCTTACACCGTCGGGTGAACCAGGGGCTTGTTCTGGTCTTCCCGTTGTTACTGTTGCCCTTGGGAATGAACCTTTCCACTGCCTCCTTGCATTTTGTTGCTACATATTCCATCATTTCATTTACTGGCTTTCCTGCCAGTTCTCTGTCCCACTGGACCTCCCGCAGGAAGTTCTTCAACCCTATGTAGTCCCCTCTTTTATAGTCAGGTTTTTCCCATTCTACTCCTGTTATTCTCTCCACTTGCAGCTCTACTATGTATTCAAAGCACAGAACCACGTGGTCGCTAGCTCCTAGGGGACTCTCATACTTGATGTCCTCAATGTCTGAGCTGCCCAGGGTGAACACAAGGTCCAATCTTGCTGGTTCATCCTCCCCTCTCAGTGTGTGTGTGTGTGTGTGTGTGTGTGTGTGTGTGTGTGTGTGTGTGTGTGTGTATGTGTGTGTATATATATGTGTGTGTGTGTGTGTGCGTGTGCGTGTGTGTGTGTGTTAGTTACCATTTTGTCCTAGGCACATGTGTGTGTGTTTGTGTGTGCGTGTGTATGTGTATGAGTGTATATGAGTGTGTGTGTGTGTGTATGAGTGTGTGTGTGTGTATGAGTGTGTGTGTGTGTGTGTGTGTATGAGTGTGTGTGCGTGTGTATGAGTTTGTGTATGTGTGTGTGTGTGTGTGTGTGTGTGTGTGTGTGTGTGTGTGTGTGTTTATGTGTGTGTGTGTGTGTGTGTATGAATTTGTATGTGTGTGTGTCTCAACAATCAATATTTGCACCAATAACTCACTACAGTTGTGACCGGGTGTGGAAGTGTGAATTGCTCATTACACTATAATTTGTTCATGATTGTAGCCATGTATAAACGTAAGTAACCATTCTTACAGGATTCATTACCTTTGTAACTTGTGAGTTCATTACCTTGTACCTAGTTCAGCCATCACAACTTTGGGAGCCCAGTCCCTGGACCCATTACGTACCTCTGTAATCTGTAAATACCTTTGTAACTTGTCATGATTGTGACTAGACCTACCTGGAGTTCATTACCTTTGTAAATTGTGAGTTCATTACCTTTGTAAATTGTGAATTCATTACCTCTGTAACTTGCTCAGCTATCAAAACTTTGGAGTCCAGTCCCTGGACCAATTATGTACCTCTGTAACCTTTTGACTACCGCCCACAGGATGGGTATGGGGTGCATAATAAACATATTAAACTAAAAACTCTGTTGAGTGGTCGGTGATTGTTGTCACTGTTGTGTTGGTCCAGTGATTATTGTCACTGCTGTTTTGGTGTTTCAGTGAATGTTGTCACTGTTGTTGTGTTCATTCAGTAATTTTAGTCACTGATGTTGTGGTGTTTCAGTGAATGTTATCACTGCCGGTTCAATGATTGTTTTCACTGTTGTTGATCTGGTCCATTGACCGTCGTTGTGTTTCTTCCGTGATCGTTGCTTCTGTTGTTAGTTCAGTGACTGTTGTCACTGTTGTGATGGTTTAATAAGAGTTGTCACTATTGTACTGGTTCAGTGATTGTTGTCATAGTCTGCTCCAGTCTATGGGACAAACTCTTCTCCAGGCTGAGGGACTGACCTTCTCTAAACTACGTCTTCAAGGGTGATGGACTGATTACATCGTCTTCACATCTCTACTGCTTCTACAAACTCCTCTGTGCTCGACTGAAGAAGCCTACTGTGAGGGTGAAACGTTTCGGAATAAAGATACCTAACTGTTGCACAAGTGTCGTATCAAGTACCCGAGTGTTGACGTTAACCGATACCGAGGAGAGGGACTTTATGACCATTAACCAGTACCGAGGAGAGGGACTTTATGACCATTAACCAGTACCGAGGAGAGGGACTTTATGACCATTAACCAGTACCGAGGAGAGGGACTTTATGACCATTAACCAGTACCGAGGAGAGGGACAAAGACCATGTTTTGGACGGTCTCAGACTATTCTCCGGTCACAATATTGTGGCTTGAGAAAGGTAGTTGTGGTTTGATAATGAACCAGGACAGAGCAAAACGTCGTCGTGAAGGTCTTCTAAGTTCGAGTTATTTGGAAATTGTTCTAGCCACAATACTGTGACTTTTTTGAATTCTTTCTTACTAATAACATGCATGAAATGAGGGTTTTAAAAGTAATCGCAACATATTGTAAAAGATAATTACATTATCTACAAGATGGTGGACAGTAATTATGTGTATTCTGTGGGATAATTATTATATAAGAAAACTGTAGGCTACAGGAATGATAATGATACACAATAGTCTGTTGTGTATCATTATAATAATAATACACAATAGACTATGGAGCTGAACATTTCTCCAACCTGAGGGACTGACTACCCCGGAACTACTACTTCAAGACTGATGGGCTGATTGCATAATCTTTACCTCTCCACTGCCTCTGTTATTTCCATATTTAATCGCTTCTGTATTCGAGGAAAGAAGTTTACTGTGCAGGCGAAACTCTCCGGAAATAATAATACGTAACTAATGCATGTGTTACCCAATACCTCCCTCCTTCCCTCCATTATTTGATTCACTGCGTGGCTGTGTTGTTAAGCACTGTCATGACTGTCCTACTGGAGAAAGTGCTTCAGTTAACAACTGAAGCACTTTCTAACTGCACGACTTACTTCCTTTTATCTTCTAGATGTTAGGAGAATGAGACTTTATTTACACTAAGGGCAGGACGGACCAATGAATGTTGTAGATCAAACCAAGCCACGGGCGGGGATAGAACCCGCGATCAGAGAGTCTCAAAACTCCAGACCGTCGCGAGTTTTGAGACTTTCTGATCGCGGGTTCTATCCCCGCCCGTGGTATGGTTTGTTTGCAATCGTGTCATTACGATTTCGTGAGTAATGTTGTAGATCGTAATTCCGAATGCATTGCCACACCAGACACTTGTTCACGTCCGTCTAGCAACACATGTCGCGGGGCTCTCTGCAAGTTTTATGGCACTATTACAGCTGTCCACCAACAGTGGATGAGTAATTATCGGGAATTCCGCTGCATCGTCCCCATATGACACGATACGGTGACGTGCGATAAGGTATAATTTGCGACTTTCAACGCCTGTGGCTTGCTTGCCCGAGACCCCCACCACGACGCTCAGGTGTCAGGTACAGTTTTATAAAATAAGTTTTTCTAAACGGATACTGGAGGCGCGAGGAGGCATTTGTTTTTAATTTCATACACATTTCATATTTTCGTTTTAACAATAGGATCTACTCAGAGTCTACATGGAGTCAGTTTCGGGAATCCCCTTCCCCGGTTGTTTGCCTGTTCGACCAGGCTGCTGGGGCCAGCTGCAGGCTGTCTGACATATTCACCAAAGCACAGCTTGGCAGAAAATGGCTTAAGACACTTGTCCCGCTCCCTCTTAAAGCTAAGGGTCTGTCAGCTATTCTCAATTACGCACGAGGGAGTATTTAAAAAAAAACTTGGTCACGTTACACTTATTGATTTTTTCTTAATATATCCAACGAGTTCCTCTTTTTCCCTGGAAGTGCTCGTATCTTGCACCATCTGTCGAACCTGTTGCTTCCGTATGAAGTGATTATAGTGTGCAGGTTTGGTACTAAACCTTCCAGAACTTTCCAGGCGTCGATTATGAAGAATCTTGCTCGCCTGTGTTCCAAGGAATATAATTCAAGGGACTTCACTCATTCCCAGTATTGCAGATGCTTAACTAAATTTATACGAGCCGTGAAAGCTCTCTCTAAGTTTTCCAATGCTGCAGTTTCTCCTGCCTTGAAGGAGCTCATTAGTATACTGCAATATTTCAGCCTTGAGAGGAATAAGTAACTTGAAGAGAGACATCTTTGGCTGGACATTTCTTGTTTTGAATGACCTAGTTATCCCTGAATTGAGATCTGACATTATGACTTCCAAGTCTCATACTGAGCTTCCTAAATATTAAATAATTTGCGTATTTCGTGCACTCCATTTCAGTCTTTGATTTCAATTTTGAAAACTGTCCTCGCTGAATATCATATTGTTGTCAGTGGCCCACTGGAAGACTTGGTTTGTACCTGCTTGAAGGTCTGCTATCTTTGATGGATGCCTCCACGCCTGGCTCCTCTCTGCTATTCTCTCCATCCCTGGCTCCTTTCTGTTATCCTCTCCACCCCTGGCTCCTATCTGTTATTCTCTACAACCCTGGCTCCTCTCTGCTATCCTCTCCACCCCTGGCTATGCTCTGTTATCCTCTCCACCCATAACTCGTCTCTGTTATCCTCTCCACGCCTGGCTCCTCTCTGTTGTCCTCTCCACGCCTGGCTCCTCTCTGTTATCCTCTCCACGCCTGGCTCCTCTCTGTTATCCTCTCCACCCCTGGCTCCTCTCTGTTATCCTCTCCACCCCTGGCTCGTCTCTGTTATCCTCTCCACCCCTGACTCCTCTCTGTTATCCTCTCAACCCTTGGCTCCTCTCTTTTACCCTCTCCACACCTGGCTCCTCTCTGTTATCCTCTCCACGCCTGGCTCCTCTCTGTTATCCTCTCCACGCCTGACTCCTCTCTGTTATCCTCTCAACGCCTGGCTCCTCTCTGTTATCGTCTCCACGCCTGGCTCCTCTCTGTTACCCTCTCCACGCCTGGCTCCTCTCTGTTATCCTCTCAACGCCTGGCTCCTCTGTTATCCTCTCCACGCCTGGGTCCTCTCTGTTATCCTCTCCACGCCTGGCTCCTCTCTGTTATCCTCTCCACGCCTGGCTCCTCTCTGTTATCCTCTCCACGCCTGGCTCCTCTCTGTTATCCTCTCCACGCCTGGCTCCTCTCTGTTATCCTCTCCACGCCTGGCTCCTCTCTGCTATCCTCTCCACCCCTGGCTCCTCTGTTATCCTCTCCACGCCTGGCTCCTCTCTGGTATCCTCTCCACCCCTGGCTCCTCTCTGTTATCCTCTCCACGCCTGGCTCCTCTCTGATATCCTCTCCACCCCTGGCTCCTCTCTGTTATCCTCTCCACCCCTGGCTCCTCTCTGTTATCCTTTCCACGCCCGGCTCCTCTCTGTTATCCTCTCCACCCTTGGCTCCTCTCTTATCCTCTCCACCCCTGGCTCCTCTCTGTTATCCTCTCCACCCCTGGCTCCTTTCTGTTATCCTCTCCACGCCTGGCTCCTCTCTGTTATCCTCTCCACCCCTGGCTCCTCTCTGTTATTCTCTCCACCCCTGGCTCCTCTCTGATTTCCTCTCCACCCCTGGCTCCTCTCTGTTATCCTCTCCACCCCTGGCTCCTCTCTGTTATCCTCTCCACGCCCGGCTCCTCTCTGTTATCCTCTCCATCCCTGGCTCCTCTCTGTTATCCTCTCCACCCCTGGCTCCTCTCTGTTATCCTCTCCACCCCTGGCTCCTTTCTGTTATCCTCTCCACGCCTGGCTCCTCTCTGTTATCCTCTCCACCCCTGGCTCCTCTCTGTTATTCTTTCCACCCCTGGCTCCTCTCTGTTATTCTCTCCACCCCTGGCTCCTCTATGTTATCCTCTCCACCCCTGACTCCTCTCTGCTATCCTCTCCACCCCTGGCTCCTCTCTGCTATCCTCTCCACTCCTGGCTCCTCTCTGATATCCTCTCCACCCCTGGCTCCTCTCTGATATCCTCTCCACGTCTGGCTCCTCTCTGATATTCTCTCCACGCCTGGCTCTTCTCTGATATCCTCTCCACGCCTGGCTCCTCTCTGTTATCCTCTCCACCCCTGGCTCCTCTCTGATATCCTCTCCACCCCTGGCTCCTCTCTGTTATCCTCTCCACCCCTGGCTCTTCTCTGTTACCCTCTCCACCCCTGGCTCCTCTCTGTTATCCTCTCCACCCCTGACTCCTCTCTGCTATCCTCTCCACCCCTGGCTCCTCTCTGCTATCCTCTCCACCCCTGGCTCCTCTCTGATATCTTCTCCACCCCTGGCTGCTCTCTGATATCCTCTCCACCCCTGACTCCTTGACTTATTGATTTTTTCTTAATATATCCAACGAGTTTCTCTTTTTCCCTGGAAGTGCTCGTATCTTGCACCATCTGTCGAACCTGTTGCTTCCGTATGAAGTGATTATAGTGTGCAGGTTTGGTACTAAACCTTCCAGAACTTTCCAGGCGTCGATTATGAAGAATCTTGCTCGCCTGTGTTCCAAGGAATATAATTCAAGGGACTTCACGCATTCCCAGTATTGCAGATGCTTAACTAAATTTATACGAGCCGTGAAAGCTCTCTCTAAGTTTTCCAATGCTGCAGTTTCTCCTGCCTTGAAGGAGCTCATTAGTATACTGCAATATTTCAGCCTTGAGAGGAATAAGTAACTTGAAGAGAGACATCTTTGGCTGGACATTTCTTGTTTTGAATGACCTAGTTATCCCTGAATTGAGATCTGACATTATGACTTCCAAGTCTCATACTGAGCTTCCTAAATATTAAATAATTTGCGTATTTCGTGCACTCCATTTCAGTCTTTGATTTCAATTTTGAAAACTGTCCTCGCTGAATATCATATTGTTGTCAGTGGCCCACTGGAAGACTTGGTTTGTACCTGCTTGAAGGTCTGCTATCTTTGATGGATGCCTCCACGCCTGGCTCCTCGCTGCTATCCTCTCCACGCCTGGCTCCTCTCTGTTATCCTCTCCACCCCTGGCTCCTCTCTGTTATCCTCTCCACCCCTGGCTCCTCTCTGTTATCCTCTCCACGCCCGGCTCCTCTCTGTTATCCTCTCCATCCCTGGCTCCTCTCTGTTATCCTCTCCACCCCTGGCTCCTCTCTGTTATCCTCTCCACCCCTGGCTCCTCTCTGTTATCCTCTCCACCCCTGACTCCTCTCTGCTATCCTCTCCACCCCTGACTCCTCTCTGCTATCCTCTCCACTCCTGGCTCCTCTCTGATATCCTCTCCACCCCTGGCTCCTCTCTGATATCCTCTCCACGTCTGGCTCCTCTCTGATATTCTCTCCACGCCTGGCTCCTCTCTGATATCCTCTCCACGCCTGGCTCCTCTCTGATATCCTCTCCACCCCTGGCTCCTCTCTGATATCCTCTCCACGTCTGGCTCCTCTCTGATATCCTCTCCACGCCTGGCTCCTCTCTGATATCCTCTCCACCCCTGGCTCCTCTCTGATATCCTCTCCACCCCTGGCTCCTCTCTGTTATCCTCTCCACCCCTGGCTCCTCTCTGTTATCCTCTCCACCCCTGGCTCCTCCTTGTTATCCTCTCCACCCCTGGCTCCTCTCTGATATCCTCTCCACCCCTGGCTCCTCTCTGTTATCCTCTCCACCCCTGGCTTCTCTCTGTTATCCTCTCCACCCCTGGCTACTCTCTGATATCCTCTCCACTCCTGGCTCCTCTCTGTTATCCTCTCCACCCCTGGCTCCTCTCTGTTATCCTCTCCACCCCTGGCTCCTCTCTGTTATCCTCTCCACCCCTGGCTCCTCTTTTATCCTCTCCACCCCTGGCTCCTCTCTGTTATCCTCTCCACCCCTGGCTCCTCTCTGGTGTCCTCTCCACCCCTGGCTCCTCTCTGATATCCTCGCCACCCCTCGCTCCTCTCTGTTATCCTCTCCACCCCTGGCTCCTCTCTGATATCCTCCCCACAATAATATGCAGACAATTGTCTGCATATTATTGCTAACATATCACTAAACAATGTCTACTTAGCTTCCATGGGATTCTTCATCATATAGACAACTGTCTATACACATTTGTCCACCTGTGGTTCAATAGAGAAATCAGTTGACTCATGTCTAAAAACATGCTTACTTTCTTTAAATTGAACAGTTAGTTTAGAAAAACACGCAAGCCACTAGGACATATTTATTAGAAAACCTTTCTGCCCTGAGATCTTGATCACTTCTAAAATACAGAGGTTAAAAGACATTATATATAGGCGGAGAGTGAGGTGTGAGTGACGCATAATGACCTGAAGAATGTCATGTTGGGATGAGGACAGGTAGACGATGAGATCATGTGGCTCCTGTGTTGCTGGGTTGGTGGTGCTTGCCTGCTTGAGTATCATGTATGTTAATGTTTTTGAAATTTTGTGGTTTCCAGTGTTACGTTCTATTGTGTCAGTGACGGCGATTAGCGAGGCTTCTAGACACCGTCAGCGTCTAAGGTCTTGTTCGTTGAGAACGAGTTGTGCCTCATTCCAGTTCATCAAATGCCCCGTGGAGTCTCTGTGGAGGACACAGGTGTACCTTAAATCGTCTCTGTTACTGGCATTTCGATGCTCGTTCAGATTGACCGCGAGATCTCTGCCTGTTTCACCTACGTATTTCTTGGGACAGAACTCACAGGAGATGGTGTAGACGCCTGCTGTGGAAGTTAGAGGTGTGGGGCTGCGTTTCGTAGTGAGGTCTTTGATAGATGATGTGTTTATGGTGGAAACATTGATGTTACTCTTAGCAAGTGCCCGGTGAGTATTCGTGGCAACATCATCACATGGGAGCGCTACGAACTGCTTAGACGGCTGTTCCATTGGCGGCTTGATGAGAATAGCTTGTACCTTGAGTAGGCAATCCCTATATATACTGTGTTTTAACCTCTGATCAAGGTCTCAGGACCGAAATGTTTTCTAATAAATATGTCTTAATGTTTGCTTACTTGTTTTTCTAAACCAACTTGGCGGTATTTATTACCAAGGTTTACACCAAAGTGAACAGTCGACTCATCAAGTGAATATCTTGATCTTTCATGGGATTGTTAATCCCTCGGGCAGATGTCTTCTTCTGTGGCCTGGGAGTCGTACTCTTATAGACAACTGTGTATCTCTATTGCCATTTGGTTGCTCATTTTTGAACTGGTAGAGTTCATGCAAGTCTGAATTTAATAAGTCTCATAGCCTAATTTCAGGAAGAATTTCTCTCCCGTTCTCAACTGACGTGAAATTGTTTTATATTTGTTAATATTTTTATGATTTTAGTGAGAATTTCTCTCCCCATCACCTGGCAGCAAAAATTGTTATGATAGTGTTATCAGAGACTTGTCTTCTCCCTTGTGCCTGGCAGCAGAATAGTCACACCCTCCGCTTGTCTGCAAAATTTAACATTTCTTCTGGTCGACTAGTGTAGGATATTTCCTTCTAGTGCTTATTTTTGCCAGTTGTGCCGTTCCAGGAAGTGCTGTATGATTTGATTAGCTGTGTTCTTGTTCTTCGTCAGAGAGCTGGAGGGGTTCGTCAGAGAGCTGGAGGGGTTCGTTAGAGAGCTGGAGGGGTTCATTAAAGAGTTGGAGGGGTTCGTTAGAGAGCTGGAGGGGTTCGTTAAAGAATTGGAGGGGTTCGTTAAAGAGCTGGATGGGTTCGCCAGAGACCTAGAGGGGTTCGTCTATTTCGTTCAACTCCTGACAACTGGTCTACCTGGATCAAGAGGATCATTACACTTCATATGGAAATGATCCTGTGAAGTGTGATGATACAACGTCACGGTTGTTGCTTGTATGACTGACCTTCATTATTGTTATAAGGGCTAATAATCAGGGCCTATGAAAGGGGGTGAGGGAGGGGAAGTGGTTCAGCCGGTACATTGGTCTGGGGCCCGGCTGTGAATCTCTGAAGGGGCCCCACAGCCAGAGAAATTTTATTTTGATTTTTTCCATTTGTTTTTAGTTTATTTAGAAGAATAATTATGTAAAATTCACCTAGACTGGGGGCCCCAGCCTTCCCCCAGTGAGCCCAGCCTGCCCCCAGTGAGCCCAGTCTGCCCCCAGTAAGCCCAGCCTGCCCCCAGGGGCCTCAACCTGCCCTCAGGGGTCTCAGCCTGCTCCTAGGGGCCCCAAAGCAGTCTTGTTTCACCTTGTAAAATTTCTCTTCGAGTCCTTGTTAATAATGCCTCATGTAAATCTAAACAGGTTATTTTTATGTTAAATCTATACATATTAATTTTTACTTGGGTTTTGTTTGATATTTTTATAAATTTGATAAACATATATTTTTATTCTAAGTAAAACTTTAATTTAATAATTGGCAGGTTTTATACTAGCACTGTGTTTGTATTGCTAAGCAAATTTGAGACAAAAGCTGTGATTTTAGCTGGGTGATTGTATTTATAGTATCCACACACACACACACACACACACACACACACACACACACACACACACACACACACACACACACACACACACACAGTGGGTGCAGACGTGGGGGCACAAGGCTCCGAGAACCTTAGTGTTTTTAAGGAGTGCAGTAACTGCTAGCAGTAATCAGTGGTAGTGACAACGTCAGTGAACAATCCTACGAGTGATAACTAAAGTTATTAGTTAAAAAAAAAAGTCGAGAGGAAGCCTGAAATCATTAATATTTCAAAGTGCCAAACCGTTAGGGGCTAGTAGGCATCTGTTGCCACACAGATTCAAATACATAAAGATCAAAGTGAATGTGGAAGCGGGTGTTCAAGAATTACCAGCGTTTGGATAACAAGTGAAATGTGGAGCACCATACAGTGAGAGTGAAAACATTAATAAGCAAAAGGAGAAGGGAAAAATAAAACATATAATAAGGGAAAGTGGCAGAGTAGGCCTGCTGAAGCAATGACGTCACAAGTGGCGTGCCATTATTCAAATAAAGTGAAGTGTATATAATGTGATATGTATACTATCATAAGTGAAAAGTGAAATCACGTGAGGAACGCAGGATGTATGAGCATATATGGTTATAAACATCACGGGTGAAGGATCTCCAAAATAGTGATAGAAGGCCTGTGTACGACGACTACGTCATCAGCATCTGGCAACCTGTCATCGCACTGCTGCCAGCGCAAGTATTACTCACCTATTGTGGTTGCAAGTTGTCAGATTCTGGTCTCTGTATCACTGTTAAATACTGGTCACTTACTCCTGCAAGCTATTACCAGAATTAGGGTAGAAATAGCATAGATAAGGTGAAGATAGTGTTGACGAGAGTGTGAG
The DNA here is from genome assembly GCF_038502225.1 of Cherax quadricarinatus. Taxonomy (NCBI): domain Eukaryota; kingdom Metazoa; phylum Arthropoda; class Malacostraca; order Decapoda; family Parastacidae; genus Cherax; species Cherax quadricarinatus. Next base: position 98,973 of record NW_027195897.1, on the reverse strand, counting down.
GTGTAGAGCAGACTAGCGAGGGGTAACGTAGGGGTAATGTAGTATTACTACCATTAGTTATTAGCAGTATGAATAATTAGGAAGCTAGGAAGTCCTCTCTCAATGTGAGCAAGGAATAGGATAATAACCAGCAGTAACTGATACTTAAATCCAGAAAGGGCAATAAGTGGAGAGAGTAGCATTGCTAGGAAAGACAACTGGGACTAAATATGAGCCTACACGACAGAGAGGCATAACAGATCTTTCAACCACAACAACCCCTCCCCTACCCCCCTAACCATCTCTCCCTCACACACATAAACACACACACACACACAAGGGTAGACACTTATAGAAGCTTTAGACCCTAGTACCAATTTCTGCCAAACACATGAACACACACACATACACACACATATACACACATACACACACCTCTACTAGGCGAATACACACACACACACACACACACACACATAAGGTGATAATTGCAGTAATGTACAACCCACCGCAGAACTGCAGGAGGCCAAGAGAAGAATACGATGAGAGCAACAGAGCAATGGTCGACACACTAGCCGAGGTGGCCAGGAGAGCACACATGGGGGAGCAAAGTTACTAGTTATGGGTGATTTCAATCACAAGGAGATTGACTGGGAAAACCTGGAGCCCCATGGGGGTCCCGAAACACGGAGAGCCAAGATGATGGATGTGGTACTGGAAAACCTCATGCATCAACATGTTAGAGACACTACCAGAGAGAGAGGAGAGGATGAACCAGCAAGACTGAACCTTGTATTCACCTTGAGTAGTTCGGATATCGAGGATATCATGTATGAAAGGCCCCTGGGAGCTAGTGATCATGTGGTTCTGTGCTTCGACTACATAGTTGAGCTCTAAGTGGAGAGAGTAGCAGGAATAGGGTGGGAAAAACCAAACTACAAAAGGGGGAACTACTCAGGCATGAGGAACTTCCTTCAAGACATTCAGTGGGAGAGGGAACTGACAGGAAAACCAGTACAAGAAATGATGGACTATGTGGCAACAAAATGCAAGGAGGCAGAGGATAGGTTTGTTCCCAAGGGAAACAGAAATAATGGGAAGAACAGAACGAGTCCTTGGTTCACCCAAAGGTGTAGGGAGGCAAAAACTAGGTGTACTAGAGAATGGAAAAGGTACAGAAGACAGAGAACTCAGGAAAATAAAGAGATTAGCCGAAGAGCCAGAAACGAATATGCACAGATAAGAAGGGAGGCTCAGCGACAATATGAAAATGACATAGCATCGAAAGTCAAGACTGACCCGAAGCTGTTGTACAGCCACATCAGGAGGAAAACAACAGTCAAGGACCAGGTAATCAGACTGAGGAAGGGTGATGGGGAATTCACAAGAAGCGACCAGGAGGTATGTCAGGAGCTCAACACGAGATTTAAAGAAGTATTTACAGTGGAAGCCAGTAGGACTCCAGGAAATCAGAACAGGGGGGTACACCAGCAA
>NW_027195897.1:67500-92500 GCF_038502225.1 Cherax quadricarinatus | reverse complement strand
GGTACACTTCAGTCTGGGGAACACAAAGTGGTCATTGCAGTGATGTATAATCCACCACAGAACTGCAGGAGGCCAAGAGAGGAATATGAAGAGAGCAACAGAGCAATGGTGGACACACTTGCTGAGGTGGCAAGAAGAGCTCACTCCAGCAGAGCAAAGTTGCTGGTTATGGGGGATTTCAACCACAGGGAGATTGACTGGGAAAACCTGGAGCCACATGGGGGTCCCGAAACATGGAGAGCCAGGATGTTGGACGTGGTGCTGGAAAACCTCATGCACCAACATGTTAAGGACACTACCAGAGTGAGAGGGGAGGATGAACCAGCAAGATTGGACCTTGTGTTCACCCTGGGCAGCTCAGACATTGAGGACATCAAGTATGAGAGTCCCCTAGGAGCTAGCGACCACGTGGTTCTGTGCTTTGAATACATAGTAGAGCTGCAAGTGGAGAGAATAACAGGAGTAGAATGGGAAAAGCCTGACTATAAAAGAGGGGACTACATAGGGTTGAAGAACTTCCTGCGGGAGGTCCAGTGGGACAGAGAACTGGCAGGAAAGCCAGTAAATGAAATGATGGAATATGTAGCAACAAAATGCAAGGAGGCAGTGGAAAGGTTCATTCCCAAGGGCAACAGTAACAACGGGAAGACCAGAACAAGCCCCTGGTTCACCCGACGGTGTAAGGAGGCAAAAACAAAGTGCAATAGAGAATGGAAAAAGTACAGAAGGCAGAGAACACACGAAAATAGGGAGATCAGTCGCAGAGCCAGGAATGAGTACGCACAGGTAAGGAGGGAGGCCCAGCGACAGTATGAAAATGACATAGCATCGAGAATCAAGACAGACCCGAAACTGTTGTATAGCCACATCAGGAGGAAGACAACAGTCAAAGACCAGGTGATCAGATTAAGGACAGAAGGTGGAGAACTCACAAGAAATGATCAGGAGGTATGTGAGGAGCTGAACAGGAGATTTAAGGAAGTTTTTACAGTAGAGACAGGAAGGGCTGTGGGAAGACAGAACAGAAGGGAACATCAAGAGGGAATATACCAACAAGTGTTGGATGACATACGAACAACTGAGGAGGAGGTGAAGAAGCTCTTAAGTGACCTTGACACCTCAAAGGCGATGGGACCGGACAACATCTCCCCATGGGTCCTTAGAGAAGGAGCAGAGATGCTGTGTGTGCCTCTAACCACAATCTTCAACACATCCCTTGAAACTGGGCAACTACCTGAGAAATGGAAGACAGCTAATGTAGTCCCCATATTTAAGAAAGGAAACAGAAACGAGGCACTAAACTACAGACCTGTGTCTCTGACATGTATTGTGTGCAAAGTCATGGAGAAGATTATCAGGAGGAGAGTGGTCGAACACCTGGAAAGGAACAAGATTATAAATGAAAACCAGCATGGGTTCATGGAAGGCAAATCTTGTGGCCCGGTGGCCTGGTGGTTATCACAAACCTCCTGGAGTTTTATGACAAGGTAACAGAAGTAAGACATGAGAGAGAGGGTTGGGTAGATTGCGTTTTCCTAGACTGCAGGAAGGCCTTTGACACAGTTCCCCACAAGAGATTAGTGCAGAAGCTGGAGGATCAGGCACACGTAAAAGGAAGGGCACTGCAATGGATAAGGGAATACCTGACAGGGAGGCAGCAACGAGTCATGGTACGTGAAGAGGTATCACAGTGGGCGCCTGTTACGAGCGGGGTCCCACAGGGGTCAGTTCTAGGACCAGTGCTATTTTTGATATATGTGAACGACATGATGGAAGGAATAGACTCTGAAGTGTCCCTGTTCGCAGATGACGTGAAGTTGATGAGAAGAATTAAATCGGACGAGGATGAGGCAGGACTGCAAAGAGACCTGGAGAGGCTGGACATGTGGTCCAGTAACTGGCTTCTCGAATTCAATCCAGCCAAATGCAAAGTCATGAAGATTGGGGAGGGGCAAAGAAGACCGCAGACAGAGTATAGGCTAGGTGGACAAAGACTACAGACCTCACTCAGGGAGAAAGACCTTGGGGTGACCATAACACCGAGCACATCACCGGAGGCACACATCAACCAAATAACCGCTGCAGCATACGGGCGCCTGGCAAACCTGAGAATAGCGTTCCGATACCTTAATAAGGAATCGTTCAAGACACTGTACACTGTGTATGTTAGGCCCATACTGGAGTATGCAGCACCAGTCTGGAACCCACACCTGGTCAAGCACGTCAAGAAGTTAGAGAAAGTACAAAGGTTTGCAACAAGGCTAGTCCCAGAGCTCAAGGGAATGTCGTACGAGGAAAGGTTAAGGGAAATCGGACTGACGACACTGGAGGACAGAAGGGTCAGGGGAGACATGATAACGACATACAAGATACTGCGGGGAATAGACAAGGTGGACAGAGATAGGATGTTCCAGAGAGGGGACACAGGGACAAGGGGTCACAACTGGAAGCTGAAGACTCAGACGAGTCACAGGGACGTTAGGAAGTATTTCTTCAGTCATAGAGTTGTCAGCAAGTGGAATAGCCTAGCAAGTGAAGTAGTGGAGGCAGGAACCATACATAGTTTTAAGAAGAGGTATGACAAAGCTCAGGAAGCAGAGAGAGAGAGGATCCAGTAGCGATCAGTGAAGAGGCGGGGCCAGGAGCTGAGTCTCGACCCCTGCAACCACAATTAGGTGAGTACAATTAGGTGAGTACATACACACACACACACAAGTACACACACACACACACACACACACACACACACACACACACACACACACACACACACACATACACACACACACACACACACACACACACACACACACACACACCCAACCACTTCTCCTGCTCCAATAACCATCCTCCCCCTCCCTCATAACCATCCATCCCCACTGCCCCTAATCATTTATTCCCCACCCCCTAACCATCTCTCCCCCTTCATTCTGTGGTGCAATGAGGCAACCTAGAACTAGGATGAGAACAAAGGGCCTGAAGGACGAATCTGGGAGGGAGGACTGGGAGGCAGAGCTCAAAAAAAGGGAGGAAGACTGGGGAAGGAGGCTAGATGAGCTTGCAAGGAAGATAGAGGAGAGGTTAGCAGCAGAATGCAGCCTAGAGACAAAGATAATACAGAAGTAGCATCAGCAATGTTTACATCAGACACAGACAAAGGGTCTGAAGGGAGCATGGAAGCTAAACTGTATGCAGAGGTCCTGTCAAACCCACATGGGGCCAAAACAAAGACAGGGAGCACACTAGGACAGAATGAGAGGTTGGAAGACATTGAAGGAACTAGGACATGTGCTGGGACCTTACCAGACACTTGTGGGGGCCAGGAACAGGTGAGCAGGAAGGACAAACCAATGAGCATAGGGGCCACAGCTAGGGAAGGGACTGAAGGAAGGAACACTCCATGGGAAGGAACTAAAACACCTCAGAGGATGCAATGGGAGTCACAGTGGGAGGTGGAAAGGGAGAGATCAGTTTTTGTCTATGGGCTAAATGAAGCTGAAAGGGAAACTTATAATGAAAGAAAGCAGGAGGAGAAAAAAGCGATTGAAGGTATCATGAAGGTGATAGGCGAGGGAGACATGACCCAGATGGCAAATTTTTGGAGAATCAGGTGGTTCACAAAGAAAAGGAATCGGCCTCTCAAAGTAATTTTCAAGGCAGAGTCAACTCGAACCACGATCCTGCAGGAGAAAGCACGGCTGAGAGGCAAACAGGAGTTCATGAGTGTGTACCTCGATTGAGACAGAACACAGGAGGAAAGGATGATACTGAAAGAGAGAGTGCAAAAACGAAAGGAGGAATGGGAGGGAATGAAAAAGGAGAGCAGAATAACCCAAGAACAGGTGGAAGGACAAGCCCACCCCCCAGAAACACCTACAGAAGGACTTCAGCCACGACACCCCCAAGGCAACTGAATAATCCAAACCAACCATCACACACCGATCCCTCTGTTCCCACCCCCCACACCACGAACCCTACCCCTACAGCAACTCCCTATGGGAGCTCTTCCTCCACCTCCACTGCAACCCCCTACAGGCCCCCACCAGGGCTCCTGCTCTCCCAACTCCAGTATTCCCCCAGGACCACAGTTACAGTATTAGAACAGAAGTCGAACGTTTGGTACACAAATGCGGGTGGATTAACGAATAAATATGAGGAATGGCAAGAAAGAATCAATGAGAAGTCCCCAGACATCATAGCAGTTACAGAAACAAAACTCATGGAGACAATAACAGATGCAATCTTCCCACCAGGATACCAGATCATGAGGAAAGATAGAAGGGGCAGAGGGGTTGCTCTGCTCGTAAAAAACCGATGGAAATTCGAGAAAATGGGAGGTATAGATGAGACAGGAGAAAGGGACTACATAGTAGGTACACTTTAGTCTGGGGAGCACAAGGTGGTCATTGCAGTGATGTATAATCCACCACAGAACTGCAGGAGGCCAAGAGAGGAATATGAAGAGAGCAACAGAGCAATGGTTGACACACTTGCTGAGGTGGCAAGAAGAGCTCACTCCAGCAGAGTAAAGTTGCTGGTTATGGGGGATTTCAACCACAGGGAGATTGACTGTGAAAACCTGGAGCCACATGGGGGTCCTGAAACATGGAGGGCCAAGATGTTGGATGTGGTGCTGGAAAATCTCATGCACCAACATGTTAAGGACACTACCAGAGTGAGAGAGGTGGATGAACCAGCAAGATTGGACCTTGTGCTCACCCTGGGCAGTTCATACATTGAGGACATCTCATATGAGAGTCCCCTAGGAGCTAGTGACCACATGGTTCTGTGCTTTGAATACATAGTAGAGTTGCAAGTGGAGAGAGTAACAGGAGTTGAAGGGGAAAAGTCAGACTATAAAAGAGGGGACTACATAGGGTTGAGGAACTTCCTGCAGGAGGTTCCGTGGGACAGAGAACTGGCAGGAAAGCCAGTAAATGAAATGATGGAATATGTAACAACAAAATGCAAGGAGGCAGTGGAAAGGTTTATTGCAAAGGGCAACAGAAACAATGGGAAGACCAGAATGAGCCCCTGGTTTACCCGACGGTGTAATGAGGCAAAAACAAAGTGCAATAGAGAATGGAAAAAGTACAGAAGGCAGAGAACACATGAAAATAGGGAGATTAGTTGCAGAGCCAGGAACGAGTATGCGCAGGTAAGGAGGGAGGCAGAGTATGAAAATAACATAGCATCGAAAATCAAGACTGACCCGAAACTGTTGTATAGCCACATCAGGAGGAAGACAACAGTCAAAGACCAGGTGATCAGACTGAGGACAGAAGGTGGGGAACTCACAAGAAATGATCAGGAGGTATGTGAGGAGCTAAACAGGAGATTTAAGGAAGTTTTTACAGTAGAGACAGGAAGGGCTCTGGGAAGACAGCACAGAAGGGAATATACCAACAAGTGTTGGATGACATACAAATAACCGAGGAGGAGGTGCAGAAGCTGCTAAGTAACCTTGATACCTAAAAGGCAATGGGACCAGACAACATCTCCCTGTGGGTCCTTAGAGAAGGAGCAGAGATGCTGTGTGTGCCCCTAACCACAATCTTCAACACATCCCTTGAAACTGGGCAACTACCTGAGAAATGGAAGACAGCAAATGTAGTTCCCATATTTAAGAAAGGAAACAGAAATGAGGCACTAAACTACAGACCTGTGTCTCTGACATGTATTGTGTGCAAAGTCATGGAGAAGATTATCAGGAGGAGAGTGGTGGAACACCTGGAACGAAACAAGATTATAAATGAAAACCAGCATGGGTTCATGGAATGCAAATCCTGCTTCACAAACCTTCTGGAGTTTTATGACAAGGTAACAGAAGTAAGACACTAGAGAGAGGGGTGGGTTGACTGCATTTTCCTAGACTGCAGAAAGGCCTTTGACACAGTTCCCCACAAGAGATTAGTGCAGAAGCTGGAGGATCAGGCGCATATAACAGGGAGGGCACTGCAATGGATCAGGGAATACCTGACAGGGAGGCAACAATGAGTCATGGTACGTGAAGAGATATCACAGTGGGCGCCTGTGACGAGCGGGGTCCCACAGGGGTCAGTTCTAGGACCAGTGCTATTTTTGATATATGCGAATGACATGATGGAAGGAATAGACTCTGAAGTGTCCCTATTCGCAGATGATGTGAAGTTGATGAGAAGAATTAAATCGGATGAGGATGTGGCAGGACTGCAAAGAGACCTGGACATGCTGGACATGTGGTCCAGAAACTGGTTTCTCGAATTCAACCCTGCCAAATGCAAAGTCATGAAGATTGAGGAGGGGCAAAGAAGGCTGCAGACAGAGTATAGGCTAGGTGGACAAAGACTACAGACCTCACTCAGGGAGAAAGACCTTGGGGTGACCATAACACCGAGCACGTCACCGGAGGCACACATCAACCAAATAACTGCTGCAGCATACGGGCGCCTGGCAAACCTGAGAATAGAGTTCCAATACCTTAATAAGGAATCGTTCAAGACACTGTACACTATGTATGTTAGGTCCATATTGGAGTATGCAGCACCAGTCTGGAACCCACACCTGGGCAAGCACATCAAGAAGTTAGAGAAAGTACAAAGGTTTGCAACAAGGCTAGTCCCAGAGCTCAAGGGATTGTCGTACGAGGAAAGGTTGAGGGAAAATGGACTGACGACACTGGAGGACAGAAGGGTCAGGGGAGACATGATAACGACATACAAGATACTGCGGGGAATAGACAAGGTGGACAGAGATAGGATGTTCCAGAGAGGGGGCACAGAAACAAGGGGTCACAACTGGCAGCTGAAGACTCAGACGAGTCACAGGGACGTTAGGAAGTATTTCTTCAGTCATAGAGTCGTCAGGAAGTGGAATAGCCTAGCAAGTGAAGTAGTGGAGGCAGGAACCATGCATAGTTTTAAGAAGAGGTATGACAAAGCTCAGGAAGCAGAGAGGGAGAAGACCTAGTAGCGATCAGTGAAGAGGCGGGGCCAGGAGCTGAGTCTCGGCCCCTGCAACCACAATTAGGTGAGTACAATTAGGTGAGTACACACACACACATACACACACACACACACACACACACACACACACACACACACACACACACACACACAGTTCCTCACAAGAGATTAGTGCAGCTGGAGAATCAGGCGCGTATAACAGGAAGGGTACTGCAATGGATCAGAGAATACCTGACAGGGAGGCAACAACGAGTCATGGTACGTGATGAGGTATCACAGTGGGCGCCTGTGACGAGCGGGGTCCCACAGGGGTCAGTCCTAGGACCAGTGTTATTTTTGATCTATGTGAATGACATGATGGAAGGGATAGACTCTAAAGTGTCCCCTGTTCGCAGATGATGTGAAGTTAATGAGAAGGATTAAATCGGATGAGGATCAGGCAGGACTACAAAGAGACCTGGACAGGTTGGACACCTGGTCCAGCAACTGGCTTCTCGAATTCAACCCTGCTAAATGCAAAGTCATGAAGATTGGGGAAGAGCAAAGAAGACCGCAGACAGAGTATAGGACAGGTGGACTAAGGATGCAAACCTCACTCAAGGAGAAAGATCTTGGAGTGACCATAAGACCGAGCACGTCTCCCAAGGCACACATCAACCAGAAAACTGCTGCAGCATATGGGCGCCTGGCAAACCTGAGAATAGCGTTCTGATGCCTCAGTAAGGAATCGTTCAAGACACTGTACACTTTGTACGTCAGGCCCATACTGGAGTATGCAGCACCAGTTTGGAACCCACACCCGGTCAAGCACGCCAAGAAATTTGAGAAAGTACCAAGGTTTGCAACAAGGCTAGTTCCAGAACTCAGGGGAATGTCCTACGAAGAAAGGTTGAGGGAAATCGGACTGACGACACTGGAGGACAGGATAACAACATACAAAATACTGCGTGGAATAGACAAGGTAGACAGAGACAGGATGTTCCAGAGAGGGGACACAGAAACAAGGGGTCACAATTGGAAGGTGAAGACTCAGACGAGTCACAGGGATGTTAGGAAGTACTTCTTCAGTCACAGAGTCGTCAGTAAGTGGTATAGCCTAGCAAGTGATGTAGTGGAGGCAGGAACCATACATAGTTTTAAGACGAGGTATGACAAGACTCAGGGAGCAGAGAGAGAGAGGACCTAGTAGTGATCAGTGAAGAAGAGGGGCCAGGAGCTGAGTCTTGGCCCCTGCAACCACAATTAGGTGAATACAACGTTGGGGATAAACAAATGTAGTAAATAAGATGATAAATCTCTGAGAACTGATAAGACAATGTGACACATCAGCGAGGTCACACCATGTGATAATCCCTCAGTAATTCATAGTGACACATCAGCGAGGTCACACCATGTGATAATCCCTCAGTAATTCATAGTGACACATCAGCGAGGTCACACCATGTGATAATCCCTCAGTAATTCATAGTGACACATCAGCGAGGTCACACCATGTGATAATCCCTCAGTAATTCATAGTGACACATCAGCGAGGTCACACCATGTGATAATCCCTCAGTAATTCATAGTGACACATCAGCGAGGTCACACCATGTGATAATCCCTCAGTAATTCATAGTGACACATCAGCGAGGTCACACCATGTGATAATCCCTCAGTAATTCATAGTGACACATCAGCGAGGTCACACCATGTGATAATCCCTCAGTAATTCATAGTGACACATCAGCGAGGTCACACCATGTGATAATCCCTCAGTAATTCATAGTGACACATCAGCGAGGTCACACCATGTGATAATCCCTCAGTAATTCATAGTGACACATCAGCGAGGTCACACCATGTGATAATCCCTCAGTAATTCATAGTGACACATCAGCGAGGTCACACCATGTGATAATCCCTCAGTAATTCATAGTGACACATCAGCGAGGTCACACCATGTGATAATCCCTCAGTAATTCATAGTGACACATCAGCGAGGTCACACCATGTGATAATCCCTCAGTAATTCATAGTGACACATCAGCGAGGTCACACCATGTGATAATCCCTCAGTAATTCATAGTGACACATCAGCGAGGTCACACCATGTGATAATCCCTCAGTAATTCATAGTGACACATCAGCGAGGTCACACCATGTGATAATCCCTCAGTAATTCATAGTGACACATCAGCGAGGTCACACCATGTGATAATCCCTCAGTAATTCATAGTGACACATCAGCGAGGTCACACCATGTGATAATCCCTCAGTAATTCATAGTGACACATCAGCGAGGTCACACCATGTGATAATCCCTCAGTAATTCATAGTGACACATCAGCGAGGTCACACCATGTGATAATCCCTCAGTAATTCATAGTGACACATCAGCGAGGTCACACCATGTGATAATCCCTCAGTAATTCATAGTGACACATCAGCGAGGTCACACCATGTGATAATCCCTCAGTAATTCATAGTGACACATCAGCGAGGTCACACCATGTGATAATCCCTCAGTAATTCATAGTGACACATCAGCGAGGTCACACCATGTGATAATCCCTCAGTAATTCATAGTGACACATCAGCGAGGTCACACCATGTGATAATCCCTCAGTAATTCATAGTGACACATCAGCGAGGTCACACCATGTGATAATCCCTCAGTAATTCATAGTGACACATCAGCGAGGTCACACCATGTGATAATCCCTCAGTAATTCATAGTGACACATCAGCGAGGTCACACCATGTGATAATCCCTCAGTAATTCATAGTGACACATCAGCGAGGTCACACCATGTGATAATCCCTCAGTAATTCATAGTGACACATCAGCGAGGTCACACCATGTGATAATCCCTCAGTAATTCATAGTGACACATCAGCGAGGTCACACCATGTGATAATCCCTCAGTAATTCATAGTGACACATCAGCGAGGTCACACCATGTGATAATCCCTCAGTAATTCATAGTGACACATCAGCGAGGTCACACCATGTGATAATCCCTCAGTAATTCATAGTGACACATCAGCGAGGTCACACCATGTGATAATCCCTCAGTAATTCATAGTGACACATCAGCGAGGTCACACCATGTGATAATCCCTCAGTAATTCATAGTGACACATCAGCGAGGTCACACCATGTGATAATCCCTCAGTAATTCATAGTGACACATCAGCGAGGTCACACCATGTGATAATCCCTCAGTAATTCATAGTGACACATCAGCGAGGTCACACCATGTGATAATCCCTCAGTAATTCATAGTGACACATCAGCGAGGTCACACCATGTGATAATCCCTCAGTAATTCATAGTGACACATCAGCGAGGTCACACCATGTGATAATCCCTCAGTAATTCATAGTGACACATCAGCGAGGTCACACCATGTGATAATCCCTCAGTAATTCATAGTGACACATCAGCGAGGTCACACCATGTGATAATCCCTCAGTAATTCATAGTGACACATCAGCGAGGTCACACCATGTGATAATCCCTCAGTAATTCATAGTGACACATCAGCGAGGTCACACCATGTGATAATCCCTCAGTAATTCATAGTGACACATCAGCGAGGTCACACCATGTGATAATCCCTCAGTAATTCATAGTGACACATCAGCGAGGTCACACCATGTGATAATCCCTCAGTAATTCATAGTGACACATCAGCGAGGTCACACCATGTGATAATCCCTCAGTAATTCATAGTGACACATCAGCGAGGTCACACCATGTGATAATCCCTCAGTAATTCATAGTGACACATCTGCGAGGTCACACCATGTGATAATCCCTCAGTAATTCATAGTGACACATCTGCGAGGTCACACCATGTGATAATCCCTCAGTAATTCATAGTGACACATCTGCGAGGTCACACCATGTGATAATCCCTCAGTAATTCATAGTGACACATCTGCGAGGTCACACCATGTGATAATCCCTCAGTAATTCATAGTGACACATCTGCGAGGTCACACCATGTGATAATCCCTCAGTAATTCATAGTGACACATCTGCGAGGTCACACCATGTGATAATCCCTCAGTAATTCATAGTGACACATCTGCGAGGTCACACCATGTGATAATCCCTCAGTAATTCATAGTGACACATCTCACACCATGCGAGGTCACACCATGTGATAATCCCTCAGTAATTCATAGTGACACATCTGCGAGGTCACACCATGTGATAATCCCTCAGTAATTCATAGTGACACATCTGCGAGGTCACACCATGTGATAATCCCTCAGTAATTCATAGTGACACATCAGCGAGGTCACACCATGTGATAATCCCTCAGTAATTCATAGTGACACATCAGCGAGGTCACACCATGTGATAATCCCTCAGTAATTCATAGTGACACATCAGCGAGGTCACACCATGTGATAATCCCTCAGTAATTCATAGTGACACATCAGCGAGGTCACACCATGTGATAATCCCTCAGTCCCTCAGTAATTCATAGTGACACATCAGCGAGGTCACACCATGTGATAATCCCTCAGTAATTCATAGTGACACATCAGCGAGGTCACACCATGTGATAATCCCTCAGTAATTCATAGTGACACATCAGCGAGGTCACACCATGTGATAATCCCTCAGTAATTCATAGTGACACATCAGCGAGGTCACACCATGTGATAATCCCTCAGTAATTCATAGTGACACATCAGCGAGGTCACACCATGTGATAATCCCTCAGTAATTCATAGTGACACATCAGCGAGGTCACACCATGTGATAATCCCTCAGTAATTCATAGTGACACATCAGCGAGGTCACACCATGTGATAATCCCTCAGTAATTCATAGTGACACATCAGCGAGGTCACACCATGTGATAATCCCTCAGTAATTCATAGTGACACATCAGCGAGGTCACACCATGTGATAATCCCTCAGTAATTCATAGTGACACATCAGCGAGGTCACACCATGTGATAATCCCTCAGTAATTCATAGTGACACATCAGCGAGGTCACACCATGTGATAATCCCTCAGTAATTCATAGTGACACATCAGCGAGGTCACACCATGTGATAATCCCTCAGTAATTCATAGTGACACATCAGCGAGGTCACACCATGTGATAATCCCTCAGTAATTCATAGTGACACATCAGCGAGGTCACACCATGTGATAATCCCTCAGTAATTCATAGTGACACATCAGCGAGGTCACACCATGTGATAATCCCTCAGTAATTCATAGTGACACATCAGCGAGGTCACACCATGTGATAATCCCTCAGTAATTCATAGTGACACATCAGCGAGGTCACACCATGTGATAATCCCTCAGTAATTCATAGTGACACATCAGCGAGGTCACACCATGTGATAATCCCTCAGTAATTCATAGTGACACATCAGCGAGGTCACACCATGTGATAATCCCTCAGTAATTCATAGTGACACATCAGCGAGGTCACACCATGTGATAATCCCTCAGTAATTCATAGTGACACATCAGCGAGGTCACACCATGTGATAATCCCTCAGTAATTCATAGTGACACATCAGCGAGGTCACACCATGTGATAATCCCTCAGTAATTCATAGTGACACATCAGCGAGGTCACACCATGTGATAATCCCTCAGTAATTCATAGTGACACATCAGCGAGGTCACACCATGTGATAATCCCTCAGTAATTCATAGTGACACATCAGCGAGGTCACACCATGTGATAATCCCTCAGTAATTCATAGTGACACATCAGCGAGGTCACACCATGTGATAATCCCTCAGTAATTCATAGTGACACATCAGCGAGGTCACACCATGTGATAATCCCTCAGTAATTCATAGTGACACATCAGCGAGGTCACACCATGTGATAATCCCTCAGTAATTCATAGTGACACATCAGCGAGGTCACACCATGTGATAATCCCTCAGTAATTCATAGTGACACATCAGCGAGGTCACACCATGTGATAATCCCTCAGTAATTCATAGTGACACATCAGCGAGGTCACACCATGTGATAATCCCTCAGTAATTCATAGTGACACATCAGCGAGGTCACACCATGTGATAATCCCTCAGTAATTCATAGTGACACATCAGCGAGGTCACACCATGTGATAATCCCTCAGTAATTCATAGTGACACATCAGCGAGGTCACACCATGTGATAATCCCTCAGTAATTCATAGTGACACATCAGCGAGGTCACACCATGTGATAATCCCTCAGTAATTCATAGTGACACATCAGCGAGGTCACACCATGTGATAATCCCTCAGTAATTCATAGTGACACATCAGCGAGGTCACACCATGTGATAATCCCTCAGTAATTCATAGTGACACATCAGCGAGGTCACACCATGTGATAATCCCTCAGTAATTCATAGTGACACATCAGCGAGGTCACACCATGTGATAATCCCTCAGTAATTCATAGTGACACATCAGCGAGGTCACACCATGTGATAATCCCTCAGTAATTCATAGTGACACATCAGCGAGGTCACACCATGTGATAATCCCTCAGTAATTCATAGTGACACATCAGCGAGGTCACACCATGTGATAATCCCTCAGTAATTCATAGTGACACATCAGCGAGGTCACACCATGTGATAATCCCTCAGTAATTCATAGTGACACATCAGCGAGGTCACACCATGTGATAATCCCTCAGTAATTCATAGTGACACATCAGCGAGGTCACACCATGTGATAATCCCTCAGTAATTCATAGTGACACATCAGCGAGGTCACACCATGTGATAATCCCTCAGTAATTCATAGTGACACATCAGCGAGGTCACACCATGTGATAATCCCTCAGTAATTCATAGTGACACATCAGCGAGGTCACACCATGTGATAATCCCTCAGTAATTCATAGTGACACATCAGCGAGGTCACACCATGTGATAATCCCTCAGTAATTCATAGTGACACATCAGCGAGGTCACACCATGTGATAATCCCTCAGTAATTCATAGTGACACATCAGCGAGGTCACACCATGTGATAATCCCTCAGTAATTCATAGTGACACATCAGCGAGGTCACACCATGTGATAATCCCTCAGTAATTCATAGTGACACATCAGCGAGGTCACACCATGTGATAATCCCTCAGTAATTCATAGTGACACATCAGCGAGGTCACACCATGTGATAATCCCTCAGTAATTCATAGTGACACATCAGCGAGGTCACACCATGTGATAATCCCTCAGTAATTCATAGTGACACATCAGCGAGGTCACACCATGTGATAATCCCTCAGTAATTCATAGTGACACATCAGCGAGGTCACACCATGTGATAATCCCTCAGTAATTCATAGTGACACATCAGCGAGGTCACACCATGTGATAATCCCTCAGTAATTCATAGTGACACATCAGCGAGGTCACACCATGTGATAATCCCTCAGTAATTCATAGTGACACATCAGCGAGGTCACACCATGTGATAATCCCTCAGTAATTCATAGTGACACATCAGCGAGGTCACACCATGTGATAATCCCTCAGTAATTCATAGTGACACATCAGCGAGGTCACACCATGTGATAATCCCTCAGTAATTCATAGTGACACATCAGCGAGGTCACACCATGTGATAATCCCTCAGTAATTCATAGTGACACATCAGCGAGGTCACACCATGTGATAATCCCTCAGTAATTCATAGTGACACATCAGCGAGGTCACACCATGTGATAATCCCTCAGTAATTCATAGTGACACATCAGCGAGGTCACACCATGTGATAATCCCTCAGTAATTCATAGTGACACATCAGCGAGGTCACACCATGTGATAATCCCTCAGTAATTCATAGTGACACATCAGCGAGGTCACACCATGTGATAATCCCTCAGTAATTCATAGTGACACATCAGCGAGGTCACACCATGTGATAATCCCTCAGTAATTCATAGTGACACATCAGCGAGGTCACACCATGTGATAATCCCTCAGTAATTC
Source organism: Cherax quadricarinatus (assembly GCF_038502225.1). NCBI lineage: Eukaryota > Metazoa > Arthropoda > Malacostraca > Decapoda > Parastacidae > Cherax > Cherax quadricarinatus. The sequence goes on along the minus strand of NW_027195897.1, from coordinate 77,576 downwards.
ATAGTGACACATCAGCGAGGTCACACCATGTGATAATCCCTCAGTAATTCATAGTGACACATCAGCGAGGTCACACCATGTGATAATCCCTCAGTAATTCATAGTGACACATCAGCGAGGTCACACCATGTGATAATCCCTCAGTAATTCATAGTGACACATCAGCGAGGTCACACCATGTGATAATCCCTCAGTAATTCATAGTGACACATCAGCGAGGTCACACCATGTGATAATCCCTCAGTAATTCATAGTGACACATCAGCGAGGTCACACCATGTGATAATCCCTCAGTAATTCATAGTGACACATCAGCGAGGTCACACCATGTGATAATCCCTCAGTAATTCATAGTGACACATCAGCGAGGTCACACCATGTGATAATCCCTCAGTAATTCATAGTGACACATCAGCGAGGTCACACCATGTGATAATCCCTCAGTAATTCATAGTGACACATCAGCGAGGTCACACCATGTGATAATCCCTCAGTAATTCATAGTGACACATCAGCGAGGTCACACCATGTGATAATCCCTCAGTAATTCATAGTGACACATCAGCGAGGTCACACCATGTGATAATCCCTCAGTAATTCATAGTGACACATCAGCGAGGTCACACCATGTGATAATCCCTCAGTAATTCATAGTGACACATCAGCGAGGTCACACCATGTGATAATCCCTCAGTAATTCATAGTGACACATCAGCGAGGTCACACCATGTGATAATCCCTCAGTAATTCATAGTGACACATCAGCGAGGTCACACCATGTGATAATCCCTCAGTAATTCATAGTGACACATCAGCGAGGTCACACCATGTGATAATCCCTCAGTAATTCATAGTGACACATCAGCGAGGTCACACCATGTGATAATCCCTCAGTAATTCATAGTGACACATCAGCGAGGTCACACCATGTGATAATCCCTCAGTAATTCATAGTGACACATCAGCGAGGTCACACCATGTGATAATCCCTCAGTAATTCATAGTGACACATCAGCGAGGTCACACCATGTGATAATCCCTCAGTAATTCATAGTGACACATCAGCGAGGTCACACCATGTGATAATCCCTCAGTAATTCATAGTGACACATCAGCGAGGTCACACCATGTGATAATCCCTCAGTAATTCATAGTGACACATCAGCGAGGTCACACCATGTGATAATCCCTCAGTAATTCATAGTGACACATCAGCGAGGTCACACCATGTGATAATCCCTCAGTAATTCATAGTGACACATCAGCGAGGTCACACCATGTGATAATCCCTCAGTAATTCATAGTGACACATCAGCGAGGTCACACCATGTGATAATCCCTCAGTAATTCATAGTGACACATCAGCGAGGTCACACCATGTGATAATCCCTCAGTAATTCATAGTGACACATCAGCGAGGTCACACCATGTGATAATCCCTCAGTAATTCATAGTGACACATCAGCGAGGTCACACCATGTGATAATCCCTCAGTAATTCATAGTGACACATCAGCGAGGTCACACCATGTGATAATCCCTCAGTAATTCATAGTGACACATCAGCGAGGTCACACCATGTGATAATCCCTCAGTAATTCATAGTGACACATCAGCGAGGTCACACCATGTGATAATCCCTCAGTAATTCATAGTGACACATCAGCGAGGTCACACCATGTGATAATCCCTCAGTAATTCATAGTGACACATCAGCGAGGTCACACCATGTGATAATCCCTCAGTAATTCATAGTGACACATCAGCGAGGTCACACCATGTGATAATCCCTCAGTAATTCATAGTGACACATCAGCGAGGTCACACCATGTGATAATCCCTCAGTAATTCATAGTGACACATCAGCGAGGTCACACCATGTGATAATCCCTCAGTAATTCATAGTCAGCGAGGTCACACCATGTGATAATCCCTCAGTAATTCATAGTGACACATCAGCGAGGTCACACCATGTGATAATCCCTCAGTAATTCATAGTGACACATCAGCGAGGTCACACCATGTGATAATCCCTCAGTAATTCATAGTGACACATCAGCGAGGTCACACCATGTGATAATCCCTCAGTAATTCATAGTGACACATCAGCGAGGTCACACCATGTGATAATCCCTCAGTAATTCATAGTGACACATCAGCGAGGTCACACCATGTGATAATCCCTCAGTAATTCATAGTGACACATCAGCGAGGTCACACCATGTGATAATCCCTCAGTAATTCATAGTGACACATCAGCGAGGTCACACCATGTGATAATCCCTCAGTAATTCATAGTGACACATCAGCGAGGTCACACCATGTGATAATCCCTCAGTAATTCATAGTGACACATCAGCGAGGTCACACCATGTGATAATCCCTCAGTAATTCATAGTGACACATCAGCGAGGTCACACCATGTGATAATCCCTCAGTAATTCATAGTGACACATCAGCGAGGTCACACCATGTGATAATCCCTCAGTAATTCATAGTGACACATCAGCGAGGTCACACCATGTGATAATCCCTCAGTAATTCATAGTGACACATCAGCGAGGTCACACCATGTGATAATCCCTCAGTAATTCATAGTGACACATCAGCGAGGTCACACCATGTGATAATCCCTCAGTAATTCATAGTGACACATCAGCGAGGTCACACCATGTGATAATCCCTCAGTAATTCATAGTGACACATCAGCGAGGTCACACCATGTGATAATCCCTCAGTAATTCATAGTGACACATCAGCGAGGTCACACCATGTGATAATCCCTCAGTAATTCATAGTGACACATCAGCGAGGTCACACCATGTGATAATCCCTCAGTAATTCATAGTGACACATCAGCGAGGTCACACCATGTGATAATCCCTCAGTAATTCATAGTGACACATCAGCGAGGTCACACCATGTGATAATCCCTCAGTAATTCATAGTGACACATCAGCGAGGTCACACCATGTGATAATCCCTCAGTAATTCATAGTGACACATCAGCGAGGTCACACCATGTGATAATCCCTCAGTAATTCATAGTGACACATCAGCGAGGTCACACCATGTGATAATCCCTCAGTAATTCATAGTGACACATCAGCGAGGTCACACCATGTGATAATCCCTCAGTAATTCATAGTGACACATCAGCGAGGTCACACCATGTGATAATCCCTCAGTAATTCATAGTGACACATCAGCGAGGTCACACCATGTGATAATCCCTCAGTAATTCATAGTGACACATCAGCGAGGTCACACCATGTGATAATCCCTCAGTAATTCATAGTGACACATCAGCGAGGTCACACCATGTGATAATCCCTCAGTAATTCATAGTGACACATCAGCGAGGTCACACCATGTGATAATCCCTCAGTAATTCATAGTGACACATCAGCGAGGTCACACCATGTGATAATCCCTCAGTAATTCATAGTGACACATCAGCGAGGTCACACCATGTGATAATCCCATAGTGACAGCGAGGTCACACCATGTGATAATCCCTCAGTAGTGACACATCAGCGAGGTCACACCATGTGATAATCCCTCAGTAATTCATAGTGACACATCAGCGAGGTCACACCATGTGATAATCCCTCAGTAATTCATAGTGACACATCAGCGAGGTCACACCATGTGATAATCCCTCAGTAATTCATAGTGACACATCAGCGAGGTCACACCATGTGATAATCCCTCAGTAATTCATAGTGACACATCAGCGAGGTCACACCATGTGATAATCCCTCAGTAATTCATAGTGACACATCAGCGAGGTCACACCATGTGATAATCCCTCAGTAATTCATAGTGACACATCAGCGAGGTCACACCATGTGATAATCCCTCAGTAATTCATAGTGACACATCAGCGAGGTCACACCATGTGATAATCCCTCAGTAATTCATAGTGACACATCAGCGAGGTCACACCATGTGATAATCCCTCAGTAATTCATAGTGACACATCAGCGAGGTCACACCATGTGATAATCCCTCAGTAATTCATAGTGACACATCAGCGAGGTCACACCATGTGATAATCCCTCAGTAATTCATAGTGACACATCAGCGAGGTCACACCATGTGATAATCCCTCAGTAATTCATAGTGACACATCAGCGAGGTCACACCATGTGATAATCCCTCAGTAATTCATAGTGACACATCAGCGAGGTCACACCATGTGATAATCCCTCAGTAATTCATAGTGACACATCAGCGAGGTCACACCATGTGATAATCCCTCAGTAATTCATAGTGACACATCAGCGAGGTCACACCATGTGATAATCCCTCAGTAATTCATAGTGACACATCAGCGAGGTCACACCATGTGATAATCCCTCAGTAATTCATAGTGACACATCAGCGAGGTCACACCATGTGATAATCCCTCAGTAATTCATAGTGACACATCAGCGAGGTCACACCATGTGATAATCCCTCAGTAATTCATAGTGACACATCAGCGAGGTCACACCATGTGATAATCCCTCAGTAATTCATAGTGACACATCAGCGAGGTCACACCATGTGATAATCCCTCAGTAATTCATAGTGACACATCAGCGAGGTCACACCATGTGATAATCCCTCAGTAATTCATAGTGACACATCAGCGAGGTCACACCATGTGATAATCCCTCAGTAATTCATAGTGACACATCAGCGAGGTCACACCATGTGATAATCCCTCAGTAATTCATAGTGACACATCAGCGAGGTCACACCATGTGATAATCCCTCAGTAATTCATAGTGACACATCAGCGAGGTCACACCATGTGATAATCCCTCAGTAATTCATAGTGACACATCAGCGAGGTCACACCATGTGATAATCCCTCAGTAATTCATAGTGACACATCAGCGAGGTCACACCATGTGATAATCCCTCAGTAATTCATAGTGACACATCAGCGAGGTCACACCATGTGATAATCCCTCAGTAATTCATAGTGACACATCAGCGAGGTCACACCATGTGATAATCCCTCAGTAATTCATAGTGACACATCAGCGAGGTCACACCATGTGATAATCCCTCAGTAATCACACCATGTGATAATCCCTCAGTAATTCATAGTGACACATCAGCGAGGTCACACCATGTGATAATCCCTCAGTAATTCATAGTGACACATCAGCGAGGTCACACCATGTGATAATCCCTCAGTAATTCATAGTGACACATCAGCGAGGTCACACCATGTGATAATCCCTCAGTAATTCATAGTGACACATCAGCGAGGTCACACCATGTGATAATCCCTCAGTAATTCATAGTGACACATCAGCGAGGTCACACCATGTGATAATCCCTCAGTAATTCATAGTGACACATCAGCGAGGTCACACCATGTGATAATCCCTCAGTAATTCATAGTGACACATCAGCGAGGTCACACCATGTGATAATCCCTCAGTAATTCATAGTGACACATCAGCGAGGTCACACCATGTGATAATCCCTCAGTAATTCATAGTGACACATCAGCGAGGTCACACCATGTGATAATCCCTCAGTAATTCATAGTGACACATCAGCGAGGTCACACCATGTGATAATCCCTCAGTAATTCATAGTGACACATCAGCGAGGTCACACCATGTGATAATCCCTCAGTAATTCATAGTGACACATCAGCGAGGTCACACCATGTGATAATCCCTCAGTAATTCATAGTGACACATCAGCGAGGTCACACCATGTGATAATCCCTCAGTAATTCATAGTGACACATCAGCGAGGTCACACCATGTGATAATCCCTCAGTAATTCATAGTGACACATCAGCGAGGTCACACCATGTGATAATCCCTCAGTAATTCATAGTGGCACATCAGCGAGGTCACACCATGTGATAATCCCTCAGTAATTCATAGTGACACATCAGCGAGGTCACACCATGTGATAATCCCTCAGTAATTCATAGTGACACACAGCGAGGTCACACCATGTGATAATCCCTCAGTAATTCATAGTGACACATCAGCGAGGTCACACCATGTGATAATCCCTTAGTAATTCATAGTGACACATCAGCGAGGTCACACCATGTGAAAATCCCTCAGTAATTCATAGTGACACACAGCGAGGTCACACCATGTGATAATCCCTCAGTAATTCATAGTGACACATCAGCGAGGTCACACCATGTGATAATCCCTCAGTAATTCATAGTGACACATCAGCGAGGTCACACCATGTGATAATCCCTCAGTAATTCATAGTGACACATCAGCGAGGTCACACCATGTGATAATCCCTCAGTAATTCATAGTGACACATCAGCGAGGTCACACCATGTGATAATCCCTCAGTAATTCATAGTGACACATCAGCGAGGTCACACCATGTGATAATCCCTCAGTAAATCATAGTGACACATCAGCGAGGTCACACCATGTGATAAGCCCTCAGTAATTCATAGTGACACATCAGCGAGGTCACACCATGTGATAAGCCCTCAGTAATTCATAGTGACACATCAGCGAGGTCACACCATGTGATAATTTCTCAGTAATTCATAGTGACACATCAGCGAGGTCACACCATGTGATAATCCCTCAGTAATTCATAGTGACACATCAGCGAGGTCACACCATGTGATAATCCCTCAGTAATTCATAGTGACACATCAGCGAGGTCACACCATGTGATAATCCCTCAGGAATTCATAGTGACACATCAGCGAGGTCACACCATGTGATAATCCCTCAGTAATTCATAGTGACACATCAGCGAGGTCACACCATGTGATAATCCCTCAGTAATTCATAGTGACACATCAGCGAGGTCACACCATGTGATAATCCCTCAGTAATTCATAGTGACACATCAGCGAGGTCACACCATGTGATAATCCCTCAGTAATTCATAGTGACACATCAGAGAGGTCACACCATGTGATAATCCCTCAGTAATTCATAGTGACACATCAGCGAGGTCACACCATGTGATAATCCCTCAGTAATTCATAGTGACACATCAGCGAGGTCACACCATGTGATAATCCCTCAGTAATTCATAGTGACACATCAGCGAGGTCACACCATGTGATAGTCCCTCAGTAATTCATAGTGACACATCAGCGAGGTCACACCATGTGATAATCCCTCAGTAATTCATAGTGACACATCAGCGAGGTCACACCATGTGATAATCCCTCAGTAATTCATAGTGACACATCAGCGAGGTCACACCATGTGATAATCCCTCAGTAATTCATAGTGACACATCAGCGAGGTCACACCATGTGATAATCCCTCAGTAATTCATAGTGACACATCAGCGAGGTCACACCATGTGATAATCCCTCAGTAATTCATAGTGACACATCAGCGAGGTCACACCATGTGATAATCCCTCAGTAATTCATAGTGACACATCAGCGAGGTCACACCATGTGATAATCCGTTAGTAATTCATAGTGACACATCAGCGAAATCACACCATGTGATAATCCCTCAGTAATTCATAGTGACACATCAGCGAGGTCACACCATGTGATAATCCCTTAGTAATTCATAGTGACACATCAGCGAGGTCACACCATGTGATAATCCCTCAGTAATTCATAGTGACACATCAGCGAGGTCACACCATGTGATAATCCCTTAGTAATTCATAGTGACACATCAGCGAGGTCACACCATGTGATAATCCCTCAGTAATTCATAGTGGCACATCAGCGAGGTCACACCATGTGATAATCCCTTAGTAATTCATAGTGACACATCAGCGAGGTCACACCATGTGATAATCCCTCAGTAATTCATAGTGACACACAGCGAGGTCACACCATGTGATAATCCCTCAGTAATTCATAGTGACACATCAGCGAGGTCACACCATGTGATAATCCCTTAGTAATTCATAGTGACACATCAGCGAGGTCACACCATGTGAAAATCCCTCAGTAATTCATAGTGACACACAGCGAGGTCACACCATGTGATAATCCCTCAGTAATTCATAGTGACACATCAGCGAGGTCACACCATGTGATAATCCCTCAGTAATTCATAGTGACACATCAGCGAGGTCACACCATGTGATAATCCCTCAGTAATTCATAGTGACACATCAGCGAGGTCACACCATGTGATAATCCCTCAGTAATTCATAGTGACACATCAGCGAGGTCACACCATGTGATAATCCCTCAGTAATTCATAGTGACACATCAGCGAGGTCACACCATGTGATAATCCCTCAGTAAATCATAGTGACACATCAGCGAGGTCACACCATGTGATAAGCCCTCAGTAATTCATAGTGACACATCAGCGAGGTCACACCATGTGATAAGCCCTCAGTAATTCATAGTGACACATCAGCGAGGTCACACCATGTGATAATTTCTCAGTAATTCGTAGTGACACATCAGCGAGATCACACCATGTGATAATCCCTCAGTAATTCATAGTGACACATCAGCGAGGTCACACCATGTGATAATCCCTCAGTAATTCATAGTGACACATCAGCGAGGTCACACCATGTGATAATCCCTCAGGAATTCATAGTGACACATCAGCGAGGTCACACCATGTGATAATCCCTCAGTAATTCATAGTGACACATCAGCGAGGTCACACCATGTGATAATTTGTTAGTAATTCATAGTGACACATCAGCGAGGTCACACCATGTGATAATCCCTCAGTAATTCATAGTGACACATCAGCGAGGTCACACCATGTGATAATCCCTCAGTAATTCATAGTGACACATCAGCGAGGTCACACCATGTGATAATCCCTCAGTAATTCATAGTGACACATCAGCGAGGTCACACCATGTGATAATCCCTCAGTAATTCATAGTGACACATCAGCGAGGTCACACCATGTGATAATCCCTCAGTAATTCATAGTGACACATCAGCGAGGTCACACCATGTGATAATCCCTCAGTAATTCATAGTGACACATCAGCGAGGTCACACCATGTGATAATCCCTCAGTAATTCATAGTGACACATCAGCGAGGTCACACCATGTGATAATCCCTCAGTAATTCATAGTGACACATCAGCGAGGTCACACCATGTGATAATCCCTCAGTAATTCATAGTGACACATCAGCGAGGTCACACCATGTGATAATCCCTCAGTAATTCATAGTGACACATCAGCGAGGTCACACCATGTGATAATCCCTCAGTAATTCATAGTGACACATCAGCGAGGTCACACCATGTGATAATCCCTCAGTAATTCATAGTGACACATCAGCGAGGTCACACCATGTGATAATCCCTCAGTAATTCATAGTGACACATCAGCGAGGTCACACCATGTGATAATCCCTCAGTAATTCATAGCGACACATCAGCGAGGTCACACCATGTGATAATCCCTTAGTAATTCATAGTGACACATCAGCGAGGTCACACCATGTGATAATCCCTCAGTAATTCATAGTGACACATCAGCGAGGTCACACCATGTGATAATCCCTTAGTAATTCATAGTGACACATCAGCGAGGTCACACCATGTGATAATCCCTCAGTAATTCATAGTGGCACATCAGCGAGGTCACACCATGTGATAATCCCTTAGTAATTCATAGTGACACATCAGCGAGGTCACACCATGTGATAATCCCTCAGTAATTCATAGTGACACACAGCGAGGTCACACCATGTGATAATCCCTCAGTAATTCATAGTGACACATCAGCGAGGTCACACCATGTGATAATCCCTCAGTAATTCATAGTGACACATCAGCGAGGTCACACCATGTGATAATCCCTCAGTAATTCATAGTGACACACAGCGAGGTCACACCATGTGATAATCCCTCAGTAATTCATAGTGACACATCAGCGAGGTCACACCATGTGATAATCCCTCAGTAATTCATAGTGACACATCAGCGAGGTCACACCATGTGATAATCCCTCAGTAATTCATAGTGACACATCAGCGAGGTCACACCATGTGATAATCCCTCAGTAATTCATAGTGACACATCAGCGAGGTCACACCATGTGATAATCCCTCAGTAATTCATAGTGACACATCAGCGAGGTCACACCATGTGAT
>NW_027195897.1:0-65000 GCF_038502225.1 Cherax quadricarinatus | reverse complement strand
CTGAAGCTGTTTGAGAATTTTCTCCTACCACCTCCTATATTTAAAGTATGTTTTATTTAAAGACAAAATACATTGGCCAAACATTCACAAAAAATCAACAGAAAGTAAAACAACATAGGTAACTCAGAGCTACATCTCGAATACTTCGTCCAGCTCCCCGGCAGTGGGCCGCGTGCCCAGAATGCTGCAGGCATTTCCTCGCTGGATCGCAACACTGAGTCTCTGAAAGAGGAAGCTGCTCGCCCTGTGGTCCTTGGTTTCTATGATGAGCTTTTCACCCAGCTCTTTAAGGAACTTTAGAGCACACTTGCCCCATGCTCCAAGGGTCTCTGACCCTATTGGAATGAAGTTATAGCAAGGGGGAAGATCTTCATATTTTCGGATCTTCTGGGTCTCCCTGTGGCTGGCAGCTCCACCCCCTTCCACTACGGAGTTTGGCAAGTAGGTGTCTGCCAATGTGGCAGCACAGGTGTAGTCCCAGGCAATCTGCTTTCCATCCTTCCAGGGTAGCATAGTGGCTCTATCAGGATGCTTTTGACTTCCATCAGACCTCTGTACTTGGAGTTCCCATTGAGCTGAGCAACGGGCTGTGGCGAGGCTTCTCTTTATGATGTCATTGACCTCCTTCATGTCTGGCATACTTCCCTTCTGCTGTGTGACACACGATACCATGAAGTCTGAATTGATCAGCTGTCGCCCTGCCGCAAATACACCTATGTTCGGTGAAGATGGGGGCGGCTAGGCGAAGAGCAACACCAATCCGAATGGCCTGTGGGTCGAGACGGGTACCCAGGGAGGAATTGGGAATAGCTAACAGGAAATCTTCCGAGTGTGGTGCCTTCACTGCCAGGAGACGAGCTTTGTCCTTTCCTGAAGCATTGGAGAGCATTGTGTTGGCGATTTTTTCCATGATCGGTTTGTCCCAGTGGGACTGTTTGTGCTCTTTGGGAGGAACTGGTCTACTGGAGGAGTCTGTAAGGGTGTCCCACCGAATCGCTGCTTCAGTAAACCTGGGGTCTTGAGCTCCTACCACGTCTCTCAAGCGTCCAGGAACTATCTTCTTGACTAATGCACTGGAAGCTAAACACGAAGACAGAAAAACAGGTAAAGCAACATGCGTTGCTTTACGCACCCATATACCTCCCAGTCGCACTGGGAGGGTTGCCTGATCCAATTGCTCATCCTCTAGTGACAGGTTCTGTGCCTTCTTAAAAGTTGATCTCAGGTGTGCGTCATATTCATCGAGTGTTGGGTTGTCAAAAGAGGGTGCACACCTCAAGAAGTAAGCGAGTCTTGGCATAGTAAGACACCTTGTGAGGAGATACAGAGCATCATGGGCATCAAGATTGCTTATTCTCTCCTCCATTCTCATCAGGTCATTCAATTTGTCCCTGAGGACAGTGTCGATGGCGTGGTGACCCAGCGGTGCCCCCAAGAGGGTACTGTTGGACGGAGTGGTAGTTGAGACTTCCTGGAAGATTCATTGCACAGCATTGATTATTTCCTGGTTCGCTGTGATGATTTCACACTTGGAGGGATTGAAGATGAGTCCCAAGTCTTTTCCCAGTGTTTTCACCAGTTGTAGGTCCCTCACCAGGGACTCTTCAGTACCTGCCAGAGTGCCATCATCCAGGTACCAGATATTGAGCTCACTGCGTAGGCTGGAAGTTAGTTCTCTTACTGCCAAGCAGAAGAGAAGTGGAGCGAGTGGGTCACCCTGCTGAACACCCTCTAATGATTGAATTTCATGTTCTCCAAACAAGAATTGAGGGTTTGCTGTAGCCAGCTGAAATGAAGGGAAAAAGACTGGGGAACCGATCCCGAACAGCTGGCAAAACAGCATCTCTCTTCACCATATTAATGGCAATTCTAAAATCAAGTTTGACTATGGCCTTGTCTTCCGGTAGGTCCCTGATGTAGGCCCTTGTGGCATGAGCTGCAGCTTCACTGCCTTGAGAGACCCCAAAGCCCAGTTGGTGTGGCTGGAGTAAAGTGGCAGCTTCTAGGCAAATGTTTCCCACTGGTGCTTTGGCAACGAGACGGCGAAGAGTGTTTCCAACTGCAATGGGTCTGATTCCCCCATCCCTCTTCTTCAAAGCACATAGTGAGGCTCCAAAAAAGAAAGGTTTAATTTCTTCTGGGATTCTCCCAGCCACGCAATTGTTGACAAAAGTTGTTAACTCTGTGAGAAGATTCACCGAGTACTGGATTTACCATCTCTTTGAGGTGCTGAGGTCGATTTCCAGTGTAACCTCCTGCAGATCCTGCTGGAAATGACACGATCGCCTTATAGACTTCCGATTCTGGCAAAATTAATTGTTCAGTGATGGGGTCTTCCTCAGGGTTGTCGTTGATGGCTATGGTGTCCCTGGTTAGATGCTTGTTCTTTAGTGATTGGGCCATGGTCTCATCCTTGGGGGCTACAGTGTCGTCACTTGTAATTATTCTTATTGCTCCCACTGTGTTACCTTCTTCGATTTTTTTGCTAACCTGTGCGCAAATTTTCTCGTTTTCAGTGGGACTTTTCTGGGGTATACCTCTTTGATTCCTGCGATGATGGGGCAGAGGGACACAGTTATTCATTCTTGGGTAGTTGCGCACTGCCTTGATAACTGACGTGGTTAGCAGCTTGCCTCATCTTTCAGGAACTGCAAGACAAGCATTGCCGAACAAGAGTAGGTTGCGGCATGCTTGGATGGTGCCTCGGGTTCTAAGTTGGTGGAACCTCCATTCACCCACTTAAAAAGGTCTGTGAATTTCCCTGCTACATATGGGCGAGCCGCTTTAGGGATGTGGGATAGTGTACTGCTAGCAGTGGATTTGAATGCCAACAGAAGGTTATCGCAAGTGACGAGGTTGCCATTGGAATTGCCGTCTGCCTGTGGAGGCTGTGGGCTGCTCTCTGCTGGGAACATATGTGATCCTGCACACCCATTGTGTGCACGAATCTGGCCATCCCTGCTGCGTGCTCCAAACTCTCCACTCTCCTCACATGTGCCTCTTCTTTCATTGTTGGGTGCATTGTTTCCCTGGCTTAGTGGCTGGCTGGCTTCATCATCTGCCATACCTCAAACTGTGTGGTAAGCCCAGGCTGAAGGGAAAATAGTTAGTTAGTTTAATATGTTTATTATGCACCCATTACCCATCCTGTGGGCGGTAGTCAAAAGATTACAGAGGTACATAATTGGTCCAGGGCCTGGACTCCAAAGTTTTGATAGCTGAGCAAGTTACAGAGGTAATGAACTCACAATTTACAAAGGTAATGAACTCACAATTTACAAAGGTAATGAACTCCAGGTAGGTCTAGTCACAATCATGACAAGTTACAAAGGTATTTACAGATTACAGAGGTATGTAATGGGTCCAGGGACTGGGCCCCCAAAGTTTTGATAGCTGAACTAGGTACAAATGTAATGAACTCACAAGTTACAAAGGTAATGAATCCTGTAAGAATGGTTACTTACGTTTATACATGGGTACTGTGGAAAATATTTTAATTTTCCGAAGCTATAGTGCCTAATAGGTGTTTAATGTGTCGATATGAGTCAAAAATGTATTTGACAATAGGATAGAACCAAGAGTTCCCTTGGCGCATGCGCGGATGTGCGGGAGAGAGGTCGACTCGGGGCATGGGGAAGGCGGGAGTGTTTTAAATGTAGTGAGGAGGCTGGGAAAGCATGGAACCAAGAAATTGGCGTTCACGGCGGCCTAAGGATTAATATAGACCTCATTTCATAATAGGAAGTGTCGTAACTGTTCCTGGTGGAGAGTGAGGGAACGTGATTTATGGGACCACCGTAATAGAGTGGTAAAATGAGTGAAGAAGGGTAGGGCCGGGTGACTGGCGTGTCGCCATGGACTGTGTCCCGGGGAAAATTACCCTTGGTTTAATCATCACTCATCGGTCTCAGATCTTAATGGAGTGATCTCTAATGTGTATAATAATTATGAGACATTAAATCGTCTTGTGAATTGTAATGTAATTAATGATAATAATGCTAAGTTAAGAGAATGCGTGAAGTGAAATAAGCCGCCTTGCTCCGAGTGAACACGCTAGACCACGTTGTTCCCGTCACGAGGAAAGTGAAGTTCATTGAGTCACGACTTCTAAACCGGGACAAACCGACGGATACCTCGTCCTGCTGGAATGAGAACCGTGTTGGTGTAGCAGGACATCGAAATGAGATGGTGAATGGAGGAAATAAGGAGTATCAATCACCCACGGTTAAGTAACCCTTCTAGTTATAGCAGACTGATACTGGCCAGTTAGGTATGTTGTAATTGGATAGGTTATGAGTGATCCAGCTACATCAAGTGACCCCCAGAGAATATCTGGTAAGTGGTGGGATTATATACAAATGTTTTTCTTTGATGGATATATCCATGTGTAACCTACCCCCCCCCTTCATTCAGTTACACTAATATAATCTATACAGTCCACAATTAATTAGTAGTGCCGTACTTGTGGGTGCTATCCAATCTATACTGGTCTCGTATAGGTATGGATAAGATTGTGAGGACGAAGGCCCACCTCCAGCGACCAGAGGTGGTGAAGTTTTCTCACATATCTACACGGGGTGACTATGGTAAACGATATATGGTTGTCTCCCAATGAGATTATTTGTATGTATATAATGTTGAGGTACATAAAGGTAATCACCCCTATAAAATTTTCCACATCTGCCCGCTGGTCCTTCCTGAACCGGATGCAATCAGTGAAAAATTAATTGAATTAATTACTTGATAATTAAGTGACTGATTGAAGGAAGTGGGCATAGGGTACACAAGTTTAATCGATCGTGTGGTGGATGATAATTAGCCCAATTAATTGCTAGCACATGTGTGGCTAGGATTTATACAAGAGCAAAGTACAAGAATTACTCTTATAAGGCGCCTACTTAAGTTGTATAATCAGTGATTAATAATTCTCTAACCATGACTGGATCTGATGGAGTTAATGCGGCTGACAAGTCCGTGAATTTTAGAGTAATGAAAGCATCATTACAGGCTATTAAAAGCCATGTGACGAAGGCATTTGATTTAATGAATCAAAGAACCGTGAACCCTAATGAATTAAAGTTATATTTAGATGCTTTAGAGAGTAGATTTGATTGGTTCAAATTGTGGTTTAAAGACTGTGAAAGAGATCTGCTGGAGAATTGTGCAGATGGAATGGAAATGAATGTTTTAATTAATCAACATTACGAATTGGAAGAAAAACTGTCTTGTAAAAGTAAGGCTTTGAATAAATTAAAGGGTGTAAGCCAGGCAGTTGATCAACCTATTGATGCAAAGGGTGGGTTTGCCAAAACCTCCAGAGTACGGTCTGGAGGAAATCAGACTAGGTCGGCAAGAATTAATTGTTCAATTGCAGACCAGTCAGCCAAACAGTTCTAAGGATATAACACATAATGACTCTGAAGTATCTGTCAAGTCTCAAAAGGGAAAAATAATCCCAGTGGTAATAATCATAGTTAAGAGTTAAATAGGCACATATCAAGTCAGGAATCAGTAATAGTGGTTCCTCACATCAAGGTAAGAGGAATAAGTACCTCAGTAAGGGTAACCCAGTTAATAAGAGGTCAGGCAAGGAAAAGAGAGACTGCCTCTTCTGCCAGGGTACTCATTTCACTAAAAATTGTAATTCCTATAATTCATGGGATATTAAAGTGGAGAGGATGAAAGAACTTGACAGATTTATCAGATGTCTAGACAATCATAATGTAAAGGATTGTCATACCAAATTGAACATTTGCTATCAATGCAACAAGGGAAGGCACCATACAGTTATGTGCAGGGTTGTATGCGATTCTTATAATAATGGTGACAATAATGATAATGTTAATAACCCTGACACTACAGTGACTGATGTAAAGGTTGCAGCTAATGGCAATAATGATGGCCTAGCTGAGGTAGCCTTGCCGGTGTTGGATGTAATAATTCAGGATAAAAGGAATAAATCCAAAACCATGCGGTGTCTCCTCAACACTGGTACGGGCCATGTAATATATGGCAGACTACCGCCTAGTAATAATGACTAGAGGAAGTAGTGAATACAGTCACGGTGTCTTACTCATAAAAGGTCAACCCAGTACAAGTATTCTTCTATCGAGAATGATGTTGAACCAGTCTAATTTGTGGGAGCTGGACAGCATAGGGATTAATATAAATGAGAAAAGTCCAAATGATTCCATTACTCAGGAACAATACCTGAAAGATGTTAAATTTGAATCTGGACATTACTGGGTGCGACTTCCGTGGAAGCTCAACCGTCCAGAATTACCTACTAATTATAGGATGGCGTATGGACAGTTAAACGGCCCAGCTCTGCGAACTGAGCAAGACACCAAAATTGTTGACTGCTTATAATGATATAATTAGTAAACAGCTAAATAATAAATTGTTCTTACTTCAGGCGACCATAAATGCACACCTTAAGTGCACAGGTGGTCCACTGAGCGAAGTAATTGGGTAAATAATCTTATGTGGACAATTTCCGGGTGTGACGTCAACTGAAGAGGAACTAATGAGGATATGTGAGGGGGTTAATGAAATAATGCAGTAATGTGCTGGGGCTGACTTGGGATACTGAGAAAGACTTGTTATTGTTAAAGTCTCATAATTCCAGTATGCCCAATAAATTAATCCAGGGAGCATAGGCTTATGCCCCTGAGAGAATGGAACAGTAATTCGTCCATTTTGAGGAATCAATAAATATGGATGGCCATGGAGTTGAAGTGCCTATATGCAGTAATGTGCTGGGGCTGACTTGGGATACTGAGAGAGACTTGTTATTGTTAAAGTCTCATAATTCCAGTATGCCCAACAAATTAACCCCGAGAGAATAGACTTAGTGTCACACCTTACAATAAGAGGGAAATTGTTAATACCAGAAGCATGGAGGCTTGAGTGTGCTTTGGATGGAGCCCTACCTGAGGAGTTAACAGGTGGAAAGGTTAATGGGTGATTATGTAAATACCAATGTTGGAGTTCCCAAGCCAGGTGGCCAGTGAAGATGGGAAAATTGTACTCCACATTATGTAAGTCGTCTAGCAACGACCTCCGCCCGGCCGCAGTGTGGAAAATATTTTAATTTTCCGAAGCTATAGTGCCTAATAGGTGTTTAATGTGTCGATATGAGTCAAAAATGTATTTGACAATAGGATAGAACCAAGAGTTCCCTTGGCGCATGCGCGGATGTGCGGGAGAGAGGTCGACTCGGGGCATGGGGGAGGCGGGAGTGTTTTGAATGTAGTGAGGAAGCTGGGAAAGCATGGAACCGGGAAATTGGCGTTCACGGCGGCCTAAGGATTAATATAGGCCTCATTTCATAATAGGAAGTGTAACTGTTCCTGGTGGAGAGTGAGGGATCGTGATTTACGGGACCACCGTAATAGAGTGGTAAAATGAGTGAATAAGGGTAGGACTGGGTGACTGGCGCGTCGCCATGGACTGTGTCCCGGGGAAAATTACCCTTGGTTTAATCATCACTCATCGGTCTCAGATCTTAATGGAGTGATCTCTAATGTGTATAATAATTATGAGACATTAAATCGTCTTGTGAATTGTAATGTAATTAATGATAATAACACTAAGTTAAGAGAATGCGTGAAGTGAAATAAGCTGCCTTGCTCCGAGTGAACACGCTAGACCACGTTGTTTCCGTCACGAGGAAAGTGAAGTTCATTGAGTCACGACTTCTAAACCGGGACAAACCGACGGATACCTCCTCCTGCTGGAATGAGAACCGTGTTGGTGTAGCAGGACATCGAAATGAGATGGTGAATGGAGGAAATAAGGAGCATCAATCACCCACAGTTAAGTAACCCTTCTAGTTATAGCAGACTGATACTGGCCAGTTAGGTATGTTGTAATTGGATAGGTTATGAGTGATCCAGCTACATCAAGTGACCCCCAGAGAATATCTGGTAAGTGGTGGGATTATATACAAATGTTTTTCTTTGATAAGATAAGATAAGATAAGATAAGATTTCGTTCGGATTTTTAACCCCGGAGGGTTAGCCACCCAGGATAACCCAAGAAAGTCAGTGCGTCATCGAGGACTGTCTAACTTATTTCCATTGGGGTCCTTAATCTTGTCCCCCAGGATGCGACCCACACCAGTCGACTAACACCCAGGTACCTATTTGCTGCTAGGTGAACAGGACAACAGGTGTAAGGAAACGTGTCGAAATGTTTCCTACCCCTCCCCCTTCATTCAGTTCCACTAATATAATCTATACAGTCCACAATTAATTAGTAGTGCCGTACTTGAGGGTGCTATCCAATCTATACTGGTCTCGTATAGATATGGATAAGATTGTGAGGTCGAAGGCCCACCTCCAGCGACCAGAGGTGGTGAAGTTTTCTCACATATCTACACGGGGTGACTACGGTAAACAATATATGGTTGTCTCCCAATGAGATTACTTGTATGTATATAATGTTGAGGTACATAAAGGTAATCACCCCTATAAAATTTTCCACAGGTACAATAATGAACAAATTATAGAGTAATGAGCAATTCACACTTCCACACACGGTCACAACTGTAATGAGTTATTGGTGCAAATATTGATTGAGTCACACACACACACACACACACACACACACACACACACACACACACACACACACACACACACACACACACACACACACACACACACACACACACACACACACAAACTCATATGCACACACCCACACACACACACACACACACACACACACACACACACACACACACACACACACACACACACACACACTCATACACACACACACACAAACACACACACACACAAACACACACACACACAAACACACACATGGTGCATGGCACATACCGCGTGTAGTTCATGGTGGTGGTGGGGAGGGAGGAGAGGGATCTCCCGTCCTTGTTGTGGGCGGTGGAAGAAAGGGAGTTAGTTGTTAGTTTAATATGTTTATTATGCACCCCATACCCATCCTGTGGGCGGTAGTCAAAAGATTACAGAGGTACATAATTGGTCCTGGAGTTTACCTGGAGAGAGTTCCGGGGGTCAACGCCCCCGCGGCCCGGTCTGTGACCAGGCCTCCTGGTGGATCAGAGCCTGATCAACCAGGCTGTTGCTGCTGGCTGCACGCAAACCAACGTACGAGCCACAGCCCGGCTGGTCAGAAACCGACTTTAGGTGCTTGTCCAGTGCCAGCTTGAAGACTGCCAGGGGTCTGTTGGTAATCCCCCTTATGTATGCTGGGAGGCAGTTGAACAGTCTCGGGCCCCTGACATTTATTGTATGGTCTCTTAACGTGCTAGTGACACCCCTGCTTTTCATTGGGGGGATGTTGCATCGTCTGCCAAGTCTTTTGTTTTCGTAGTGAGTGATTTTCGTGTGCAAGTTCGGTACTAGTCCCTCTAGGATTTTCCAGGTGTATATAATCATGTATCTCTCCCGCCTGCGTTCCAGGGAATACAGGTTCAGGAACCTCAAGCGCTCCCAGTAATTGCGGTGTTTTATCTCCGTTATGCGTGCCGTGAAGGTTCTCTGTACATTTTCTAGGTCAGCAATTTCACCTGCCTTGAAAGGTGCTGTTAGTGTGCAGCAATATTCCAGCCTAGATAGAACAAGTGACCTGAAGAGTGTCATCATGGGCTTGGCCTCCCTAGTTTTGAAGGTTCTCATTATCCATCCTGTCATTTTTCTAGCAGATGCGATTGATACAATGTTATGGTCCTTGAAGGTGAGATCCTCCGACATGATCACTCCCAGGTCTTTGACGTTGGTGTTTCGCTCTATTTTGTGGCCAGAATTTGTTTTGTACTCTGATGAAGATTTAATTTCCTCGTGTTTACCATATCTGAGTAATTGAAATTTCTCATCGTTGAACTTCATATTGTTTTCTGCAGCCCACTGAAAGATTCGGTTGATGTCCGCCTGGAGCCTTGCAATGTCTGCAATGGAAGACACTGTCATGCAGATTCGGGTGTCATCTGCAAAGGAAGACACGGTGCTGTGGCTGACATCCCTGTCTATGTCGGATATGAGGATGAGGAACAAGATGGGAGCGAGTACTGTGCCTTGTGGAACAGAGCTTTTCACCATAGCTGCCTCGGACTTTACTCTGTTGACGACTACTCTCTGTGTTCTGTTAGTGAGGAAATTATAGATCCATCGACCGAGTTTTCCTGTTATTCCTTTAGCACGCATTTTGTGCGCTATTACGCCATGGTCACACTTGTCGAAGGCTTTTGCAAAGTCTGTATATATTACATCTGCATTCTTTTTATCTTCAAGTGCATTTAGGACCTTGTTGTAGTGATCCAATAGTTGAGACAGACAGGAGCGACCTGTTCTAAACCCATGTTGCCCTGGGTTGTGTAACTGATGGGTTTCTAGATGGGTGGTGATCTTGCTTCTTAGGACCCTTTCAAAGATTTTTATGATATGGGATGTTAGTGCTATCGGTCTGTAGTTCTTTGCTGTTGCTTTACTGCCCCCTTTGTGGAGTGGGGCTATGTCTGTTGCTTTTAGTAACTGTGGGACGACCCCCGTGTCCATGCTCCCTCTCCATAGGATGGAAAAGGCTCGTGATAGGGGCTTCTTGCAGTTCTTGATGAACACAGAGTTCCATGAGTCTGGCCCTGGGGCAGAGTGCATGGGCATGTCATTTATCGCTTGTTCGAAGTCATTTGGCATCAGGATAACATCGGATAGGCTTGTGTTAACCAAATTTTGTGGCTCTCTCTTAAAAAATTCATTTTGATCTTCGACTCTCAGCCTGGTTAGCGGCTTGCTAAAAACTTAGTCATATTGGGACTTGAGTAGCTCACTCATTTCCTTGCTGTCATCTGTGTAGGACCCATCTTGTTTAAGTAGGGGCCCAATACTGGATGTTGTTCTCGACTTTGATTTGGCATAGGAGAAGAAATACTTTGGGTTTCTTTCGATTTCATTTATGGCTTTTAGTTCTTCCCGCGATTCCTGACTCCTATAAGATTCCTTTAGCTTGAGTTCAATGCTTGCTATTTCTCTGACCAGTGTCTCCCTACGCATTTCAGATATATTGACCTCTTTTAGCCGCTCTGTTATTCTTTTCCGTCGCCTGTAAAGGGAGCGCCTGTCTCTTTCTATTTTACATCTACTCCTTTTTCTTAGAGGAATAAGCCTTGTGCATACATCGGGTGCCACCAAGTTAATCTGTTCTAGGCATACGTTGGGGTCTGTGTTGCTTAGTATATCTTCCCAGCTTATATCGGTTAGGACTTGGTTTACTTGGTCCCACTTTGTGTTTTTGTTATTGAAGTTGAATTTGGTGAATGCTCCCTCGTGACAAGTCTCATTATGTCGGTCTGGGGCTCCACGCATACATGTCCGAACCTCAATTATGTTGTGATCTGAGTATATTGCTTTTGATATGGTGACATTTCTTATCAGATCATCATTGTTAGTGAAGATGAGGTCTAGTGTATTCTCCAGTCTAGTAGGCTCAATTATTTGAAGTCCAGGAGCTGGACTCCAAAGTTTAGATAGCTGAGCAAGTTACAGAGGTAATGAACTCACAATTTACAAAGGTAATGAACTCACAATTTACAAAGGTAATGAACTCACAATTTACAAAGGTAATGAACTCACAATTTACAAAGGTAATGAACTCCAGGTAGGTCTAGTCACAATCATGACAAGTTACAAAAGTATTTACAGATTACAGAGGTACGTAAAGGGTCCAGGGACTGGGCCCCCGAAGTTTTGATAGCTGAACTAGGTACAAAGGTAATGAACTCACAAGTTACAAAGATAATGAACTCACAAGTTGCAAAGGTAATGAATCCTGTAAGAATGGTTACTTACGTTTATACATGGGTACAATCATGAACAAATTATAGAGTAATGAGCAATTCACACTTCCACACCCGGTCACAACTGTAATGAGTTATGGGTGCAAATATTGATTGTTGAGTCACACACACACACACACACACACACACACACACACACACACACACACACACACACACACACACACACACACACACACACACACACACACACACACACACACACACACACACACACACACACACATAGTATGCAAAATCATGGAGAAGATTATCAGGAGAAGAGTGGTGGAACACCTAGAAAGGAACGATCTCATCAACAGCAGCCAACATGGTTTCAGGGACGGGAAATCCTGTGTCACAAACCTACTGGAGTTCTATGACATGGTGACAGCAGTAAGACAAGAGAGAGAGGGGTGGGTGGATTGCATTTTCTTGGACTGTAAGAAGGCGTTTGACACAGTTCCACACAAGAGATTGGTGCAAAAACTGGAGGACCAAGCAGGGATAACAGGGAAGGCACTACAATGGATCAGGGAATACTTGTCAGGAAGACAGCAGCGAGTCATGGTACGTGGCGAGGTGTCAGAGTGGGCACCTGTGACCAGCGGGGTCCCGCAGGGGTCAGTCCTAGGACCAGTGCTGTTTCTGGTATTTGTGAACGACATGACGGAAGGAATAGACTCTGAGGTGTCCCTGTTTGCAGATGACGTGAAGTTGATGAGAAGAATTCACTCGATCGAAGACCAGGCAGAACTACAAAGGGATCTGGACAGGCTGCAGACCTGGTCCAGCAATTGGCTCCTGGAGTTCAATCCCACCAAGTGCAAAGTCATGAAGATTGGGGAAGGGCAAAGAAGACCGCAGACGGAGTACAGTCTAGGGGGCCAGAGACTACAAACCTCACTCAAGGAAAAAGATCTTGGGGTTAGTATAACACCATGCACATCTCCTGAAGAGCACATCAACCAAATAACTGCTGCAGCATATGGGCGCCTGGCAAACCTCAGAACAGCATTCCGACATCTTAATAAGGAATCATTCAGGACCCTGTACACCGTGTACGTTAGGCCCATATTGGAGTATGCGGCACCAGTTTGGAACCCACACCTAGCCAAGCACGTGAAGAAACTAGAGAAAGTGCAAAGGTTTTCAACAAGACTAGTCCCAGAGCTAAGAGGTATGTCCTACGAGGAGAGGTTAAGGGAAATCAACCTGACGACACTGGAGGACAGGAGAGATAGGGGGACATGATAACGACATACAAAATACTGAGAGGAATTGACAAGGTGGACAAAGACAGGATGTTCCAGAGATTGGACACAGTAACAAGGGGACACAGTTGGAAGCTGAAGACACAGATGAATCACAGCGATGTTAGGAAGTATTTCTTCAGCCACAGAGTAGTCAGTAAGTGGAATAGTTTGGGAAGCGATGTAGTGGAGGCAGGATCCATACATAGCTTTAAGCAGAGGTATGATAAAGCTCACGGCTCAGGGAGAGTGACCTAGTAGCGATCAGTGAAGAGGCGGGGCCAGGAGCTCGGACTCGACCCCCGCAACCTCAACTAGGTGAGTACAACTAGGTGAGTACACACACACACACACACACACACACACACACACACATACACACACACACACACACACACACACACACACACACACACACACACACGGTGGAAGAAAGGAAGGAGTGGAAGATGTGTGATGAGGCGGAGTAGGGCACTCACACCCAGGACATGTCACTATACACCACAATGCTCTGTGCACATGTTACTATACACCACTATGCTCTGTGCACCTGTTACTATACACCACTATGCTCTGTGCACAGCCCCCACTATCAACAACACACCGCTATACTCTACACATGCTATGCGCATACCATGCACATATTATACACTGTACACTATAGACTATATACACTACACACACGGTAAACAAACACTCCATTGTTGTAACACGAGCACACGGTGTATGCGCTCCTGTTTGGGGAAGGGGGGCGGCAGTTTTACCCCTCAACCTCCGCCTCCTCCTCCTCCATGAGGCCTCCCCTCACCGACCACTCCTACCCATGGTGACCGTTATGTTCCCTCACTGAACTCACATACACAGAACTTTTCTTGATTCTGAAGGAAGGTGTATATATATATATATATATATATATATATATATATATATATATATATATATATATATATATATATATATATATATATATATATATATATATATATATATATATATATATATATATATATATATATATATATATATATATATATATATATATATATATATATATATATGCAATAAGATCACAGTAAACAGGTGATTTCAGAATATGCAAAACAACCACTCTGAAAGAATAGAGAAATTCCAAGCGCTTTCGTGACTACTCACATTATCAAGGAACTATGAAAGTGTAATAAAGTTGGTAGAATTACCGACAATATGTAAAGTAAAAGGACACAAGTGCAACTAATGTGACATTTATTGTGGCAACGTTTCGCTCTCCAGGAGCTTTATCAAGCCATTACAAACAATACATGGACACAGAGGGTATATAAAGGCTCAGAGTGAGGTGAATACTAGTGAGGTACCATTTCGAAATGGTACCTCACTAGTATTCACCTCACTCTGAGCCTTTATATACCCTCTGTGTCCATGTATTGTTTGTAATGGCTTGATAAAGCTCCTGGAGAGCGAAACGTTGCCACAATAAATGTCACATTAGTTGCACTTGTGTCCTTTTACTTTACAACTATGAAAGTAAAGCATCCAAGGAAGCTATATAAGGGGTCTGGCCAGCACCTCACTATCAGATCCCACAACGGTTAAACACCTGACGCGCGCCGACCCAACTTGGATAGGTCCTTTGCACAACTCACCCCACAAACTATTCTACCCAAGAAAATTTAAAAATTATTTGTCAAGTGTATTATTAAATTCTTCCCAAATTCTATTAATTATAAATGGATCTAATTTATATAAACCAAAGGAAATATTCATATTATTGTCAAAACTGCTTTTTATGAAACAAGATTCAATTATATTCCTGTCGACCATGGACTTGCTTGATACTACTTTCTCATCTTCTTGAAAATCAATTGGATGGTTAAAATCTCTTACATGAATAAATAGAGCATTGGAATCTTGTCCAGTTCTAATGCTATATTTATGTTGTTTTAATCTTAGTTCGAGATTTTTACCAGTTTGACCGTAATAAACTTTATCGCAAATTTTACAAGGAATCTTATAGACACATCCATCAGCATTTTGGGGGGAATTCTTTATCAAAAGTTTTTTTACTGTATCAAGATTTTTGAATACAACTTTAATATTAAAAGTCTTAAGAAGAGAAGGCATATCAACCAAGTTTTCATGGTAAGGGAGAACCAACATATTTTTAGTTGAATAAGGCTGGTTGTCCCTTTTTGGATTGTAAAAAGTATTTCTAGCAACTTTAAAAGCTTTATAAATTACATTTCTTGGGTATTTTAAATCATTACCTATTTCATAAATTTTGGATATTTCCTCATCTATGAACTCAGGACTACAAATTCGTAAAGCTCTCAGAAACATTGATGAGAAAACAGAAAACAGAGTCAAACTGTCTGTTTTCTCATCAATGTTTCTGAGAGCTTTACGAATTTGTAGTCCTGAGTTCATAGATGAGGAAATATCCAAAATTTATGAAATAGGTAATGATTTAAAATACCCAAGAAATGTAATTGATAAATCTTTTAAAGTTGCTAGAAATACTTTTTACAATCCAAAAAGGGACAACAAGCCTTATTCAACTAAAAATATGTTGGTTCTCCCTTACCATGAAAACTTGGTTGATATGCCTTCTCTTCTTAAGACTTTTAATATTAAAGTTGTATTCAAAAATCTTGATACAGTAAAAAAACTTTTGATAAAGAATTCCCCCCAAAATGCTGATGGATGTGTCTATAAGATTCCTTGTAAAATTTGCGATAAAGTTTATTACGGTCAAACTGGTAAAAATCTCGAACTAAGATTAAAACAACATAAATATAGCATTAGAACTGGACAAGATTCCAATGCTCTATTTATTCATGTAAGAGATTTTAACCATCCAATTGATTTTCAAGAAGTTGAGCAAGTAGTATCAAGCAAGTCCATGGTCGACAGGAATATAATTGAATCTTGTTTCATAAAAAGCAGTTTTGACAATAATATGAATATTTCCTTTGGTTTATATAAATTAGATCCATTTATAATTAGTAGAATTTGGGAAGAATTTAATAATACACTGGACAAATAATTTTTAAATTTTCTTGGGTAGAATAGTTTGTGGGGTGAGTTGTGCAAAGGACCTATCCAAGTTGGGTCGGCGCGCGTCAGGTGTTTAACCGTTGTGGGATCTGATAGTGAGGTGCTGGCCAGATCCCTTATATAGCTTCCTTGGATGCTTTACTTTCATAGTTCCTTGATAATGTGAGTAGTCACGAAAGCGCTTGGAATTTCTCTATTCTTTCAGAGTGGTTGTTTTGCATATATGTATATATATATATATATATATATATATATATATATATATATATATATATATATATGTATGTATATATATATATATATATATATATATATATATATATATATATATATATATATATATATATATATATATATATATATATATATATATATATATATATACATACATATATATATATATATATATATATATATATATATATATATATATATATATATATATATATATATATATATATATATATATATATATATATATATATGTCGTGCCGAATAGGCAGAACTTGCCTTCTTGGCTTAAATAGCAACGCTCATCTTGCCATATAGGACAAGTGAAAATTTGTGTATGCAATAATTTCGTCAAAATCATTCTGAACTTAACGAAAAAAATTATATTTGATTGTGTTTGTTTAGTACTAAATTATTGTAAACGTATTTAAAATATATTTAGTTGGGTTAGGCTAAAATAAATTGCTCTTGTTATAATAAGGTTAGGCAAGTTTTATAAGATTCTTTTGGTGCAAAATTAAAAATTTTTACATTAACATTAATGAAAAAAATATATCTTTAAAAGCATAAGAGAAAATTTTAGAAAGGACTTAATTTTAAATGAGTTATCGCTAATTGACGAGTTTTACATATTCGGCACGACATATATATATATATATATATATATATATATATATATATATATATATATATATATATATATATATATATATATAATATATATATATATACATATAACCTTGAGTTTTCTCTGAGGTACGTTTATTGTCTTCTCTGAGGATGAGGGTCCCCATTCCAGCTATAGAGGTGGTACTTCCCTATATAATATATAATATATATATATATATATATATATATATATATATATATATATATATATATATATATATAATATATATATATATATATATATATATATATATATATATATATATATATATATATGATGAAGATAGGGAAGCTGTGATTTTCGTGTATAGGGCAAGGAGGAATAACATCTTGTAGGAGTGAGGAAGAGCCAGTTGTGAGTGTGGGGGAAGTTCGTGAGGCAGTAGGTAAAATGAAAGGGGATAAGGCAGCCGGGATTGATGGGATAAAGATAGAAATGTTAAAAGCAGGTGGGAATATAGTTTTGGAGTGGTTGGTGCAATTATTTAATAAATGTATGGAAGAGGGTAAGGTACCTAGGGATTGGCAGAGAGCATACATAGTTCCTTTGTATAAAGGCAAAGGGGACAAAAGAGAGTGCAAATATTATAGGGGGATAAGTCTGTTGAGTATACCTGGTAAAGTGTATGGTAGAGTTATTATTGAAAGAATTAAGAGTAAGACGGAGAATAAGATAGCAGATGAACTAGGAGGCTTTAGGAAAGGTAGGGGGTGTGTGGACCAGGTGTTTACAGTGAAACATATAAGTGAACAGTATTTAGATAAGGCTAAAGAGGTTTTTGTGGCATTTATGGATTTGGAAAAGGCGTATGACAGAGTGGATAGGGGGCCAATGTGGCAGATGTTGCAGGTGTATGGTGTAGGAGGTAGGTTACTGAAAGCAGTGAAGAGTTTTTACGAGGATAGTGAGGCTCAAGTTAGAGTATGTAGGAAAGGGAAATTATTTCCCAGTAAAAGTAGGCCTTAGACAAGGATGTGTGATGTCACCGTGGTTGTTTAATATATTTATAGATGGGGTTGTATGAGAAGTAAATGCGAGGGTCTTGGCAAGAGGCATGGAGTTAAAAGATAAAGAATCACACATAAAGTGGGAGTTGTCACAGTTACTCTTTGCTGATGACACTGTGCTCTTGGGAGATTCTGAAGAGAAGTTGCAGAGATTGGTGGATGAATTTGGTAGGGTGTGCAAAAGAAGAAAATTAAAAGTGAATACAGGAAAGAGTAAGGTTATGAGGATAACAAAAAGATTAGGTGATGAAAGATTGGATATCAGATTGGAAGGAGAGAGTATGGAGGAGGTGAATGTGTTCACATATTTGGGAGTGGACGTGTCAGCGGATGGGTCTATGAAAGATGAGGTGAAACATAGAATTGATGAGGGGAAAAGGGTGAGTGGTGCACTTAGGAGTCTGTGGAGACAAAGAACTTTGTCCTTGGAGGCAAAGAGGGGAATGTATGAGAGAATAGTTTTACCAACGCTCTTATATGGGTGTGAAGCATGGGTGATGAATGTTGCAGCGAGGAGAAGGCTAGAGGTAGTGGAGATGTCATGTCTGAGGGCAATGTGTGGTGTGAATATAATGCAGAGAATTCGTAGTTTGGAAGTTAGGAGGAGGTGCGGGATTACCAAAACTGTTGTCCAGAGGGCTGAGGAAGGGTTGTTGAGGTGGTTCGGACATGTAGAGAGAATGGAGCGAAACAGAGTGACTTCAAGAGTGTATCAGTCTGTAGTGGAAGGAAGGCGGGGTAGGGGTCGGCCTAGGAAAGGTTGGAGGGTGGGGGTAAAGGAGGTTTTGTGTGCGAGGGGCTTGGACTTCCAGCAGGCATGCGTGAGCGTGTTTGATAGGAGTGAATGGAGACAAATGGTTTTTAATACTTGATGTGCTGTTGGAGTGTGAACAAAGTAACATTTATGAAGGGGTTCAGGGAAACCGGCAGACCGGACTTGAGTCCTGGAGATGGGAAGTACAGTGCCTGCACTCTGAAGGAGGGGTGTTAATGTTGCAGTTTAAACTGTAGTGTAAAGCACCCTTCTGGCAAGACAGTGATGGAGTGAATGATGGTGAAAGTTTTTCTTTTTCGGGCCACCCTGCCTTGGTGGGAATCGGCCAGTGTGATAATAAAAAATAATAAAATAATATGTATATATATATATATATATATATATATATATATGTCGTGCCGAATAGGCAGAACTTGCGATCTTGGCTTAAATAGCAACGCTCATCTTGCCATATAGGACAAGCGAAAATTTGTTTATGGAATAATTTCGCCAAAATCATTCTTAACCTAACGAAAAAAATATATTTCACTGTGTTTGTTTAGTATTAAATTATTGTGAACAAATCTAAAATATATTTAGTTGGGTTAGGCTAAAATAAATTACTCTTGTTATAATAATGTTAGGTAAGTTTTCAAAGATTCTTTTGGTGCAAAATTATAAATTTTTACATTAACATTAAGGAAAAAACATATCTTTAAACGTATAAGAGAAAATTTTAGAAAGGACTTAATTTTAAATGAGTTCTTGCTAATTGACCAGTTTTACATATTCGGCACGACACACACACACACACACACACACACACACACACACACACATATATATATATATATATATATATATATATATATATATATATATATATATATATATATATATATATATATATATATATATATGTATATATATACGCAAACAACGCAGACGGGCGATTTTAACTATGCAAGACAAGCCATGGGGGGTGGAAATCTGTAGCTCAAGTACTTTCACACTTCTCAGTGCATCACCAGGAGCTGTGTAACATTGCAAGAGAGCAATTAAAGCAGGGAGAGTTCTCAGGGTAGCGTAGTGCGGATGTGTCCCCGTCCACGGTTTCCCTTAGAATGTGGTCAGTAGTCAGTGCCAACCTCACCCTACTTCCATCCCCCTATTGCCCCATATGGGGTAAGAGGTTTCTGAGATGTCAAGTATGAAATTATAAGAATTAATAGCCAGCCCCTAGCTTTTTCTAGTCGTTTATAACAGGTCATATGGTTTGAGAAAATGCATTTCTCGTTGGATACTATACACATGGATTGCTACATTCTGTGTAACCTTTTTAAATAACAAAAAGGAATGGAATGTGCTCTTTGTCTGTTTAAATTTCTTCCTTTGGGGTACTCGAATGTTCTACTGAGGTACTCAGAAGTATCTCTTCCTAAGTATTGTCTACTATTCTTCTCAGTGTCGGTTAATATGCCTTACTTGGGAATCTTCTCTGCTTTTCTGATAATATTTCTGTGATCTAAATTTCTAATTTCTACTAATACACTTTAACCTCTCCTTATGTTATCTCGTAATCTTGTGCGCGCTTGTCACTGTATGGTACTCTAACAGCTAAACAGGTTATATAACCATTCACAACTGACGTGGTATGAAGTTTTGGTGCGTAGACACTGGTCGGGCATCGCCAATCCATCAAGCCACCTGGCATAATGAGCAATCCTGTGATTTTGTATAGCATTGTTGTTTAAGATTGCGTACAATGGACTCTACGAAATAGCTATCGAGCTTGTATAACCCATAATTTGAGTTATATACTGTATTCCTTTCATTATTTCAAGAGGGAAGATTCAATTATGTTTCTTTCCATGACAGAACTATTTGGTACTTTAATATGGGCAGCATCCCAGTCCGGTGGGTGATTACATGAACTAACGTGGTTAAAGATAGCATTCGACTCCTACCCTGTCCTGACTGAGTATTTATTTTAGCCTATTCTGGTTTCCAGAAATTTACCTGTTTGACCAATATATGAGAAAGGACACTAAGTACATGGGACCTTGTAAACCCCACCAACAGGTAAAGGTCCCATGTACTCAGTGTCCTTTTTCATATATTGGTCAAACAGATAAATTTCTGGAAACAGAATAGGCTAACATAAATAGTCAGGACAAGGCAGGAGTCATGTAATCATCCAACGGAATGGGATGCTGCCCCATTATAGTACCAAACAGTTCTGCCATGGAAAGAAACATAATTCAAATCAATTCAAGTTTATTCTCTATAAAAATTACAGTGTTGGGTTTACATATTATAGGATACTGTGTGGTTTACATAATATATAAAACTAATTATAGAGAGGGCCACTATCACACCTAACATGACTAGGCATTTCGGGCAGACTAAGATTAATTCAATACAGATTAAGGAGCATATTGGTATTAATGCTAAATAACTGCATTACAGTTCATAAATTTAGCAATGTGAATGGTTTTGTTTCGGTACAATATATAGTTTCTATTGAAGCTCCTATATTGGAGAATCACAGGCAGACTTATGACTAGTTAAAATTCGTTAGGTTATAGTTGTATTATGTATTTCTATGTTTATAGTCAATTGGGTGAGTGTAGGTGCGAATTGTGGGGAATCACAGATATCGAGGGAAGGTCTAGGTTGTTTTGTGTGTGCGTGTGATATAAGAGAACAAGCGGTTTTCATGTAGTTAGCTGACGGTGGGGTGTGTCAGGGAGATAAGATGTTTTCTAATGGTAGTTTTGAAAGTGCTGAATGTGTCTGCACTTCTAGAGTTTTCAGAAAAGGTGTTCCAGATTTTAGGCCCTTTTATGTACATTGAATTTTTGTATAGGTTTAGCCGGACACAGGGAATGTCATAGAGATGTTTTTGTCTGGTGTTATGCCTGTAGATCCTGTCACAACTATCAAGAAAGTGTTTTAGGTCAGGGTTAATGTTGGAATTTAAGGTTCTGTAAATGTAGGTTGCACAGTAGTAAGTGTGGATGTTCTGAACAGTGAGTAGGCTTAGATCTATGAAGAGTGGAGGGGGGGTGTTGCCTGGGATTAGATTGCATGATTATTCTTACTGCGGCTTTTTGTTGGGTTATTATTGGCTTTAGGTGTGTTGCTGCAGTTGATCCCCATGCACAAATAGCATAGATGAGGTAGGGATAAATGAGTGAATGGTATAGTGTGAAAAGGGCAGATTGTGGCACATATTAACGTATCTTGGAGAGGATCCCAACTGTTTTGGATACTTTTTTTGGTATGTGTTGAATATAGGTGCTGAAATTCAGGTTGCTGTCGAGGTGCAGGACTAGGAATTTGCCCTCATTATGTCTGGCAATAAGAGTGTTGTCAATCTTAATGTAAAGTTGTGCAACACCTGCTCTGTTACCAAACATATTATAAAAGGTTTTGTCGGTGTTAAGTGTAAGTTTATTGGCTGTGATCCAAGTAGATAGTTTGAGTAGCTCATCGTTAACAACGGTGTTGAGGGTGGCAAGATTTCGGTGGGAGATGACATAAGTCGTGTCGTCAGCAAAGATAATGGGTTTCAGGTGTTATGATATGTTGGGAAGATCATCGATGTACCAAGGGGACCAATGACACTTCCCTGTGGTACTCCAGCATCAAGTGGCCGTGTTGATGAGGTTGTGTCTTTAATGGTGACATACTAATATCTATTAGTAAGGTAGGATTTGAAATATGCAAGTGCATAATGGTCAAGTTTGTGGAGTAGGATGCCGTGGTCGACTGTGTCAAAAGCTTTTCAGAGGCCAATAAAAAGTACTAATGGATATTCCTTATTTTCCAGTGCTGTGTAAAGGAGATCTAGCATTTTTACAATTGCATCATTAGTCCTTTTATTTTTTTCTGAAGCCGAAGTGGCAGGGGTTGAAATTCCCTCTTGAAACATGAAAGGAATACTGTATATAGCTCAAATTTTGGGATATACAAGCTTGATAGCTATTTAGTAGTGTCCATTGTACACAATCTTAAACAACAATGATACACACACACACACACACACACACACACACACACACACACACACACACACACACACACACACACACAAACACACATATATATATATATATATATATATATATATATATATATATATATATATATATATATATATATATGACATTATGATATGTTATGTGATAAGTAAATGGTATATTCAACTCTTGGTTTTCCTGGAACAGGTCATCTAGGGTTAACGTTAAGTGAGCTGACAGCAGGATCCACCTCCAGTACCACCGCAGCTATCACCACCACCGCAGCTATCACCACCACCGCAGCTATCACCGCCACCGCAGCTACCACGATTACCACAGCTACCACCACTACTGCAGCTATCACCACCACCACAACTATCACCACTACCACAGCTACCACCACTACTGCAGCTGTCACCGCCAGCTCAGCTATCACCACCACAGCAGCTATCACCACCACCGCAGCTATCACCACCACCGCAGCTGTCACTACCACGGCAGCTCTCACCACCACAGCTGTCACCATCACTGCTATCACCACCTTCACTACACATTTACAGTTCTCCCTCCCACCCTCCCACTACCAGAACAGCTGTGTGCTTGGCTCTGTTTCCTCTCTCACTGCCACAGGCTCCTGTGTCTTCGTTTCTCTTGATTCATCTCTTATTTTCTGTCCCAAACTGGTTTAGTCTGCCTCCAGCTGGTTTAGTCTGCCTCCAGCTGGTTTAGTCTGCCTCCAGCTAGTTTAGTCTGCCTCCAGCTGGTTTAGTCTGCCTCCAGCTAGTTTAGTCTGCCTCCAGCTGGTTTAGTCTGCCTCCAGCTAGTTTAGTCTGCCTCCAGCTGGTTTAGTCTGCCTCCAGCTGGTTTAGCCTGCCTCCAGCTGGTTTAGTCTGCCTCCAGCTGGTTTAGCCTGCCTCCAGCTGGTTTAGTCTGCCTCCAGATGGTTTAGCCTACCTCCAGCTGGTTTAGTCTGCCTCCAGTTGGTTTAGTCTGTCTCCAGCTGGTTTAGTCTGTCTCCAGCTGGTTTAGTCTGCCTCTATCTGGTTTAGTCTGCCTCCAGCTGGTTTAGTTTGCCTCCAGCTGGTTTAGTCTGTCTTCAGTTGGTTTAGTCTGTCTCCAGCTGGTTTAGTCTGTCTCCAGTTGGTTTAGTCTGTCTCCAGCTGGTTTAGTCTGTCTCCAGCTGGTTTAGTCTGCCTCTATCTGGTTTAGTCTGTCTCCAGCTGGTTTAGTCTGTCTCCAGCTGGTTTAGTCTGTCTCCAGTTGGTTTAGTCTGTCTCCAGCTGGTTTAGTCTGTCTCCAGTTGGTTTAGTCTGTCTCCAGCTGGTTTAGTCTGTCTCCAGCTGGTTTAGTCTGCCTCTATCTGGTTTAGTCTGTCTCCAGCTGGTTTAGTCTGTCTCCAGCTGGTTTAGTCTGCCTCTAGCTGGTTTAGTCTGTCTCCAGCTGGTTTAGTCTGCCTCTATCTGGTTTAGTCTGTCTCCAGCTGGTTTAGTCTGTCTCCAGCTGGTTTAGTCTGTCTCCAGCTGGTTTAGTCTGTCTCCAGCTGGTTTAGTCTGTCTCCAGTTGGTTTAGTCTGTCTCCAGCTGGTTTAGTCTGTCTCCAGTTGGTTTAGTCTGTCTCCAGCTGGTTTAGTCTGTCTCCAGCTGGTTTAGTCTGCCTCTATCTGGTTTAGCCTGCCTCCAGCTGGTTTAGTCTGTCTCCAGCTGGTTTAGTCTGCCTCTAGCTGGTTTAGTCTGTCTCCAGCTGGTTTAGTCTGCCTCTATCTGGTTTAGTTTGTCTCCAGCTGGTTTAGTCTGTCTCCAGCTGGTTTAGTCTGTCTCCAGCTGGTTTAGTCTGTCTCCAACTGGTTTAGTCTACCTCCAGCTGGTTTAGTCTGCCTCCAGCTGGTTTAGTCTGTCTCCAGCTGGTTTAGTCTACCTCCAGCTGGTTTAGTCTACCTCCAGCTGGTTTAGTCTACCTCCAGCTGGTTTAGTCTACCTCCAGCTGGTTTAGTCTACCTCCAGCTGGTTTAGTCTACCTCCAGCTGGTTTAGTCTACCTCCAGCTGGTTTAGTCTGTCTTCAGCTAATTAGCATACTCTCAGCTGAACATATTTGTACAATTACATTCGTCTATCCTCACCTGCTTTAAAATTCTATTTCCAGATGTTCTAGTTGAATCCCAGATATCCCATTTACCTAACGGTGCCTGCGAGGGCTGAGCTGCATCTCCCGGTCCTTGCTAACGATCAACTACTTGCCATTCCTGCCTTTGTTCAACTCTGCTACATCCCACTCCAATACTAACTGGTCTAGTGTGATACCAGCTGGCTTAGCATAGTACCAGCTGGCTTAGTGTAGTACCAGCTGGCCGATTGTATCCCCAGTAGACTTAAAATAATCACAGTAGACACAAGAGTCATCACATTCTGGAGAAGATGCCTGCCCCAGCCGACATGGGTCGACGGAATGCCCTTCCCATCCTGTATACCAGTGGGAGCTACTACGATGTGGGGTACGACGTGGTGAGTACTCTCTCTCTCTCTCTCTCTCTTTTTTTTTTTTTACACAGGGTTTGACAAGGTTAAGGATCCCTAGCTTTATTGACAGCTATATTACAGGTTAAGGATTCCTAACTTTATTGGCAAGCTAAGAGCTGTTACCTACATCAGCTCATTTGAAAACATTTTTATTGTTATGAGACATACAAGTAGGGAACAGGATGAAGTTGGAGCCATCTGTGGGCCAGCATTTTCATTTGATCAACTGACTTTATCTCGTTGACATCATTATGCTGTACGAATGTGTTCCATACTCGAGTCATCCTGGGTATGTATGATCTCAGATGGAGTGATGTTCTGGAGAAGGGTACAGCCAGAGTGAAGTTGCTGCTTTCTGCCCGTCTTGTGGCATAAAAGCTTGTTTCACGCTGTCCTCGAAGTGGATCCAAGTGTGGTATTTTGACAATATTGGCCTTGTACATAACAGTAAGGCCACCCACATCCCTCCTATGTTGAAGGCTCTGCTGAAATGACAGATCTATCCAGGATGGGTCCAGGCGAGAGATGAGACGTCTTGCTCTGTTCTCTACTCTGTCAAGCAGTCGCAGATGAGAGGGGGGGCAGGCAAACCTAGAAAGTGGAGCATACTCAAGGTGTGAGCGTACTTGTGCCTCGTACAGAATCTTGCAACCCCTACTGTCAAGCAGATGCGAGATACGGCGAAGTGCTGTAAGCTTCCTGGCTGCCTTGTTTGCAAGATTTACAACATGGTTCTTCATGGTTAGTTTGGAGTCAAATTTCACCCCAAGGATATCAACTTCTTCTCCAGGTGCCAACATCCTCCCATTCATCCTTACTACTGCACCAGCATTACCATCATGGTGCCTAGAGACGATCATCATTTGCGTTTTCTCAGGTGCAAATGTAACTTGCCATCTATTTCCCCAAGCTGATATAGCTCTCAGCTGGTGATTGATGTAGCTTAGAGCAGCTGGCATTTCTTCTCTTGGATAAGTGAATGTCAGTGTACAGTCGTCTGCATATGCATGTGATTCTGGGATGAGATGAAGAAGGTCGTTGAAGTAGACATTCCATAACAATGGACCCAGCACGCTTCCTTGTGGAACGCTTGGCCCAATAGGATGCCTTGCTGATTCCGTTCCATTGAGGACTACACTTAGAGATCTACCATGAAGGTAATCACTGAGGAGACATAGCGTAGAGCCTGCAATTCCCAGTGCTTGAAGTTTTGCTAAGAGGCCCTGGTGCCACACCCGGTCGAAAGCGCCAGCAATGTCCAGTGCTACCACACTCTTGTCGCATCCTCAACATACTGACAAATAACGTCTTGCCTTTTCTCTGTTAACTCACCCAGTTACTGGTCCCCCATATGTCTCCCAGTTCTCCCAGTTACTGGTCCCCCATGTGTCTCTCAGTTACTGGTCACCCATGTGTCTCTCAGTTACTGGTCCCCCGTGTGCCTCCCAGTTACTGGTCCCCCATGTGTCTCCCAGTTACTGGTCCCCCATGTGTCTCCCAGTTACTGGTCCCCATGTGTCTCCCAGTTACTGGTCCCCCATGTGTCTCAGTTACTGGTTCCCCATGTGTCTCCCAGTTACTGGTCCCCATGTGTCTCCCAGTTACTGGTCCCCATGTGTCTCCCAGTTACTGGTCCCCCATGTGTCTCCCAGTTACTGGTTCCCCATGTGTCTCCCAGTTACTAGTCCCCATGTGTCTCCCAATTACTGGTCCCCAATGTGTCTCCTAGTTACTGGTCCCCCATGTGTCTCCCAGTTACTGGTCCCCCATGTGTCTCCCAGTTACTGGTCCCCCATGTGTCTCCCAGTTACTGGTCCCACATGTGTCTCCCAGTTACTGGTCCCCCATGTGTCTCCCAGTTACTGGTCCCCATGTGTCTCCCAGTTACTGGTCCCGATGTGTTTCCCAGTTACTGGTCCCCATGTGTCTCCTAGTTACTGGTCCCCATGTGTCTCCCAGTTACTGTTCCCCATGTGTCTCCCAGTTACTGGTCCCCATGTGTCTCCTAGTTACTGGTCCCCAGGTGTCTCCCAGTTACTGGTCCCTCATGTGTCTCCCAGTTACTGATCCCCCATATGTCTCCCAGTTACTGGTCCCCATGTGTATCCCAGTTACAGGTCCCCATGTGTCTCCCAGTTACTGGTCCCCATGTGTCTCCCAGTTACTGGTCCCCATGTATCTCCCAATTACTAGTCCCCCATGTGTCTCCCAGTTACTGGTTCCCCAGGTGTCTCCCAGTTACTGGTCCCCATGTGTCTCCCAGTTAATGGCCCCCCATGTGTCTCCCAGTTACTGGTCCCCATGTGTCTCCCAGTTAACGGTCCCCATGTGTCTCCCAGTTACTGGTCCCCATGTGTCTCCCAGTTACTGGTCCCCATGTATCTCCCAGTTACTGGTCCCCCATGTGTCTCCCAGTTACTGGTCCCCCATGTGTCTCCCAGTTACTGGTCCCCATGTGTCTCCTAGTTACTGGTCCCCATGTGTCTCCCAGTTACTGGTCCCCCATGTGTCTCCCAGTTCCTGGTCCCCCATGTGTCTCCCAGTTACTGGTCCCCATGTGTCTCCTAGTTACTGGTCCCCATGTGTCTCCCAGTTACTGTTCCCCATGTGTCTCCCAGTTACTGGTCCCAATGTATCTCCTAGTTACTGGTCCCCATGTGTCTCCCAGTTACTGGTCCCTCATGTGTCTCTCACTTACTGATCCCCCAAATGTCTCCCAGTTACTGGTCCCCATGTGTATCCCAGTTACTGGTCCCCATGTGTCTCCCAGTTACTGGTCCCCATGTATCTCCCAATTACTGGTCCCCCATGTGTCTCCCAGTTACTAGTTCCCCATGTGTCTCCCAGTTACTGGTCCCCATGTGTCTCCCAGTTAATGGCCCCCATGTGTCTCCCAGTTACTGGTCCCCATGTGTCTCCCAGTTAATGGTCGCCATGTGTCTCCCAGTTACTGGTCCCCATGTGTCTCCCAGTTACTGGTCCCCATGTATCTCCCAGTTACTGGTCCCCCATGTGTCTCCCAGTTACTGGTTCCCCATGTGTCTCCCAGTTACTGGTCCCCATGTGTCTCCCAGTTACTGGTTCCCCATGTGTCTCCCAGTTACTGTTCCCCATGTGTCTCTCAGTTACTGGTCCCCCATGTGTCTCCCAGTTACTGGTCCCCATGTGTCTCCCAGTTACTGGTCCACCATGTGTCTCCCAGTTACTGGTCCCCCATGTGTCTCCCAGTTACTGGTCCCTATGTGTCTCCCAGTTACTGGTCCCCCTTTTGTCTCCCAATTACTGGTCCCCCACGTGTCTCCCAGTTATTGGTCCCCCATGTGTCTCCCAGTTACTGGTCCCCCATGTGTCTCCCAGTTACTGTTCCCCATGTGTCTCCCAGTTACTGGTCCCCCATGTGTATCCCAGTTACTGGTCCCGATGTGTCTCCCAGTTACTGGTCCCCATGCGTCTCCCAGTTACTGGTCCCCATGTGTCTCCTAGTTACTGGTTCCCCATGTGTCTCCCAGTTACTAGTCCCCCATGTGTCTCCCAGTTACTGGTCCTCCATGTGTCTCCCAGTTACTGGTTCCCCATGTGTCTCCCAGTTACTGGTCCCCCATGTGTCTCCCAGTTACTGGTTACCCATGTGTCTCCCAGTTTCTGGTCCCCCATGTTTCTCCCAGTTACTGGTCCCCATTTATCTCCCAGTTACTGGTCCCCCATGTGTCTCCCAGTTACTGGTCCCCCATGTGTCTCTCAGTTACTGGTCCCCCATGTGTCTCCCAGTTACTGGTTCCCCATGTGTCTCCCAGTTACTGGTCCCCCATGTGTCTCCCAGTTACTGGTTCCCCATGTGTCTCCCAGTTACTGGTCCCCCATGTGTCTCTCAGTTACTGGTTCCCCATGTGTCTCCCAGTTACTGGTCCCCATGTGTCTCCCAGTTACTGGTCCCCCATGTGTCTCCCAGTTACTGGTTCCCAATGTGTCTCCCAGTTACTGGTCCCCCATGTGTCTCCCAGTTACTGGTCCCCATGTGTCTCCCAGTTACTGGTCTCCCATGTGTGTCAGAGTTACTGGTCCCCATGTGTCTCCCCGTTACTGGTCCCCATGTGTCTTCCAGTTACTGTTCTCCATGTGTCTCCCAGTTACTGGTTCCCCATGTGTCTCCCAGTTACTGGTCCCCCATGTGTCTCCCAGTTACTGGTCCCCCATGTGTCTTCCAGTTACTGGTCCCCCATGTGTCTCCCAGTTACTGGTCTCCCATGTGTCTCCCAGTTACTGGTTCCCCATGTATCTCCCAGTTTCTGGTCCCCATGTGTCTCCCAGTTACTGGTCCCCATGTGTCTTCCAGTTACTGGTCCCCCATGTGTCTTCCAGTTTCTGGTTCCCCATGTGTCTCCCAGTTACTGGTCCCCCATGTGTCTCCCAGTTACTGGTCCCCCATGTGTCTCCCAGTTACTGGTTCCCCATGTGTCTCCCAGTTACTGGTCCCCATGTGTCTCTCAGTTACTGGTTCCCCATGTGTCTCCCAGTTACTGGTCCCCCATGTGTCTCCCAGTTACTGGTCCCCCATGTGTCTCCCAGTTACTGGTTCCCAATGTGTCTCCCAGTTACTGGTCCCCCATGTGTCTCCCAGTTACTGGTCCCCATGTGTCTCCCAGTTACTGGTCTCCCATGTGTGTCAGAGTTACTGGTCCCCATGTGTCTCCCCGTTACTGGTCCCCATGTGTCTTCCAGTTAATGGCCCCCACTGTTCCCATGTGTCTCCCAGTTACTGGTTCCCCATGTGTCTCCCAGTTACTGGTCCCCCATGTGTCTCCCAGTTACTGGTCCCCCATGTGTCTTCCAGTTACTGGTCCCCCATGTGTCTCCCAGTTACTGGTCTCCCATGTGTCTCCCAGTTACTGGTTCCCCATGTATCTCCCAGTTTCTGGTCCCCATGTGTCTCCCAGTTACTGGTCCCCATGTGTCTTCCAGTTACTGGTCCCCCATGTGTCTTCCAGTTTCTGGTTCCCCATGTGTCTCCCAGTTACTGGTCCCCCATGTGTCTCCCAGTTACTGGTCCCCATGTGTCTCACAGTTACTGGTCCCCATGTGTCTCCCAGTTACTGGTCCCCCATGTGTCTCCCAGTTACTGGTCCCCCATGTGTCACCCAGTTACTGGTCCCCATGTGTTTCCCAGTTACTGGTTCCCCATGTGTCTCCCAGTTACTGGTCCCCATGTGTCTCCCAGTTACTGTTCCCCATGTGTCTCCCAGTTACTGGTCCCCATGTGTCTCCTAGTTACTGGTCCCCAGGTGTCTCCCAGTTACTGGTCCCTCATGTGTCTCCCAGTTACTGATCCCCCATATGTCTCCCAGTTACTGGTCCCCATGTGTATCCCAGTTACAGGTCCCCATGTGTCTCCCAGTTACTGGTCCCCATGTGTCTCCCAGTTACTGGTCCCCATGTATCTCCCAGTTACTGGTCCCCCATGTGTCTCCCAGTTACTGGTTCCCCATGTGTCTCCCAGTTACTGGTCCCCCATGTGTCTCCCAGTTACTGGTTCCCCATGTGTCTCCCAGTTACTGGTCCCCATGTGTCTCCCAGTTACTGGTCCCCCATGTGTCTCCCAGTTACTGGTCCCCATGTGTCTCCCAGTTACTGGTCCCCATGTATCTCCCAGTTACTGGTCCCCCATGTGTCTCCCAGTTACTGGTCCCCCATGTGTCTCCCAGTTACTGGTCCCCCATGTGTCTCCCAGTTACTGGTCCCCCATGTGTCTCCCAGTTACTGGTCCCCCATGTGTCTCCCAGTTACTGGTCCCCCATGTGTCTCCCAGTTACTGGTCCCCATGTGTCTCCTAGTTACTGGTCCCCATGTGTCTCCCAGTTACTGGTCCCCATGTGTCTCCCAGTTACTGGTCCCCCATGTATCTCCTAGTTACTGGTCCCCATGTTTCTCCCAGTTACTGGTTCATGTGTCCAATGATGTCTCCCAGTTACTGGTCCCCCATGTGTATCCCAGTTACTGGTCCCCATGTGTCTCCCAGTTACTGGTCCCCATGTATCTCCCAATTACTGTGTGTCAGACTAGTTATGTGTCTCCCAGGTCCCCATGTGTCTCCCCGTTACTGGTCCCCATGTGTCTTCCAGTTACTGGTCCCATGTGTCTCCCAGTTACTGTGTTCCCCATGTGTCTCCCAGTTACTGGTCCCCATGTATCTCCCAGTTACTGGTCCCCCATGTGTCTCCCAGTTACTGGTCCCCCATGTGTCTCCCAGTTACTGTTCCCCCATGTGTCTCCCAGTTACTGGTCCCCCATGTGTCTCCCAGTTACTGTTCCCCCATGTGTCTCTCAGTTAATGGTCTCCCATGTGTCTGCCAGTTACTGGTCCCCATGTGTCTCCCAGTTACTGGTCCACCATGTGTCTCCCAGTTACTGGTCCCCCATGTGTCTCCCAGTTACTGGTCCCTATGTGTCTCCCAGTTACTGGTCCCCCATGTGTCTCCCAGTTACTGGTCCCCCTTGTGTCTCCCAATTACTGGTCCCCCACGTGTCTCCCAGTTATTGGTCCCCCATGTGTCTCCCAGTTACTGGTCCCCCATGTGTCTCCCAGTTACTGGTCCCCCATGTGTCTCCCAGTTACTGGTTCCCAATGTGTCTCCTAGTTACTGGTCCCCCATGTGTCTCCCAGTTACTGGTCCCCATGTGTCTCCCAGTTACTGGTCTCCCATGTGTGTCCCAGTTACTGGTCCCCATGTGTCTCCCCGTTACTGGTCCCCATGTGTCTTCCAGTTACTGTTCCCCATGTGTCTCCCAGTTACTGGTTCCCCATGTGTCTCCCAGTTACTGGTCCCCCATGTGTCTCCCAGTTACTGGTTCCCCATGTGTCTTCCAGTTACTGGTCCCCCATGTGTCTCCCTGTTACTGGTCTCCCATGTGTCTCCCAGTGACTGGTTCCCCATGTATCTCCCAGTTACTGGTCCCCATGTGTCTCCCAGTTACTGGTCCCCATGTGTCTTCCAGTTACTGGTCCCCCATGTGTCTTCCAGTTTCTGGTTCCCCATGTGTCTCCCAGTTACTGGTCCCCCATGTGTCTCCAAGTTACTGGTCCCCATGTGTCTCACAGTTACTGGTCCCCATGTGTCTCCCAGTTACTGGTCCCCCATGTGTCTCCCAGTTACTGGTCCCCCATGTGTCACCCAGTTACTGGTCCCCATGTGTTTCCCAGTTACTGGTTCCCCATGTGTCTCTCAGTTACTGGTCCCCAATGTGTCTCCCAGTTACTGGTCCCATATGTGTCTCCCAGTTACTCGTCCCCCATGTGTCACCCAGTTACTGGTCCCCCATGTGTCTCCCAGTTACTGTTCCGCATGTGTCTCCCAGTTACTGGTCCCCCATGTGTCTCCCAGTTACTGTTCCCCATGTGTCTCCCAGTTACTGGTCCCCCATGTGTCTCCCAGTTACTGGTCCCCATGTGTCTCCCAGTTACTGGTCCCCATGTGTCTCCCAGTTACTGGTCCCCCATATGTCTCCCAGTTACTGGTCCCCCATGTGTCTCCCAGTTACTGGCCCCTCATGTGTCTCCCAGTTACTGGTTCCCCATGTGTCTCCCAGTTACTGGTTCCCCATGTGTCTCCCAGTTACTGGTCCCCCATGTATCTCCCAGTTACTGTTCCCCATGTGTCTCCCAGTTACTGGTCCCCCATATGTCTCCCAGTTACTGGTCCCCCATGTGTCTCCCAGTTACTGGTTCCCCATGTGTCTCCCAGTTACTGGTCCCCATGTGTCTCCCAGTTACTGGTCCCCCATGTGTCTCCCAGTTACTGGTCCCCCATGTGTCTCCCAGTTACTGGTCCCCTATGTGTCTCCCAGTTACTGGTCCCCCATGTGTCTCCCAGTTACTGGTTCCCCATGTGTCTCCCAGTTACTGGTCCCGCATGTGTCTCCCAGTTACTGGTACCCCATGTGTCTCCCAGTTACTGGTCCCCCATGTGTCTCCCAGTTACTGATCCCCAATGTGTCTCCCAGTTACTGGTCCCCATGTGTCTCCCAGTTACTGGTCCCCATGTGTCTCCCAGTTACTGGTACCCCATGTGTCTCCCAGTTACTGGTCCCCCATGTGTCTCCCAGTTCTCCCAGTCTGTTTCTGTGTTTCAACACACCATGATAAGCTCTGCCTGAGTCATACATACACTTCTAGTTACTTCTGTTATAATGTCAACCAATTCTGACTTGTTGTCTTTATGTTCCTGACTCGGTCAAAAAAATGTGTTATAACGTTATTTTATTGCAAATTTCAACAATTTAGGAAACTTTGAACATTTACTGACATCAGCTTTTTAGATAAAATATGTAAATTATCACATTTTAATTAAAACTAATGAAACAGTGGTAATTTATGTTGTTAGATGACAGGCTGTGTGTGTGTGTGTGTGTGTATGTGTGTGTGTGTGTGTGTGTGTGTGTGTGTGTGTGTGTGTGTGTGTGTGTGTGTGTGTGTGTGTGTGTGTGTGTGTTTGTGTGTTTGTGTGTGTGTGTGTGTGTGTGTGTGTGTGTGTGTGTGCGTGTGTGTGTGTGTGTGTGTGTGT
The DNA here is from genome assembly GCF_038502225.1 of Cherax quadricarinatus. NCBI lineage: Eukaryota > Metazoa > Arthropoda > Malacostraca > Decapoda > Parastacidae > Cherax > Cherax quadricarinatus. The sequence goes on along the minus strand of NW_027195897.1, from coordinate 31,119 downwards.
GTTTGTGTGTGTGTGTGTGTGTGTGTGTGTGTGTGTGTGTGTGTGTGTGTGTGTGTGTGTGTGTGTGTGTGTGTTTGTGTGTTTGTGTGTGTGTGTGTGTGTACTCACCTATTTGTACTCACCTATTTGTGGTTGCAGGGGTCGAGTCCTAGCTCCTGGCCCCGCCTCTTCACCGGTTGCTACTAGGCCCTCTCTCTCCCCGCTCCATGAGCTTTATCAAACCTCGTCTTAAAACTGTGTATGGTTCCTGCCTCCACTACGTCATTTTCTAGGCTATTCCACTGCCTTACAACTCTATGACTGAAGAAATACTTCCTACTATCTCTCTGACTCATTTGTGTCTTCAACTTCCAATTGTGGCCTCTTGTTTCTGTGTCCCATCCCTGGAACATCCTGTCTTTGTCCACCTTGTCTATTCCACGCAGTATTTTATATGTCGTTATCATGTCTCCCCTGACCCTCCTGTCCTCCAGTGTCGTCAGGCCGATTTCCCTTAATCTTTCTTCATAGGACATTCCCCTTAGCTCTGGAACTAACCTTGTCGCAAACCTTTGTACTTTCTCTAGTTTCTTGACGTGCTTTATCAAGTGCGGGTTCCAAACAGGTGCTGCATACTCCAGTATGGGCCTGACATACACGGTGTACAGTGCCTTGAATGATTCCTTACTAAGGTATCGGAATGCTGTTCTCAGGTTTGCCAGGCGCCCATATGCTGCAGCAGTTATCTGATTGATGTGTGCTTCCGGAGACATGCTCGGTGTTATACTCACCCCAAGATCTTTCTCCTTGAGTGAGGTTTGCAGTCTTTGGCCACCTAGCCTATACTCTGTCTGTGGTCTTCTGTGCCCTTCCCCTATCTTCATGACTTTGCATTTGGCAGGATTAAATTCGAGAAGCCATTTGCTGGACCAGGTGTCCAGTCTGTCCAGGTCTCTTTGAAGTCCTGCCTGGTCCTCATCAGATTTAATTCTCCTCATTAACTTCACATCATCTGCAAACAGGGACACTTCTGAGTCTAACCCTTCCGTCATGTCGTTCACATATACCAAAAATAGCACTGGTCCTAGGACCGACCCCTGTGGGACCCCGCTCGTCACAGGTGCCCACTGTGATACATCATTACGTACCATGACTCGTTGTTGCCTCCCTGTCAGGTATTCTCTGATCCATTGCAGTGCCCTTCCTGTTATATGCGCCTGATGCTCTAGCTTCTGCACTAATCTCTTGTGAGGAACTGTGTCAAAGGCCTTCTTGCAGTCCAAGAAGATGCAATCAACCCACCCCTCTCTCTCTTGTCTTACTTCTGTTATTTTATCATAAAACTCCAGAAGGTTTGTGACACAGGATTTGCCTTCCGTGAATCCGTGCTGGTTGGCATTTATACTCCTGTTCCGTTCCAGGTGCTCCACCACTCTCCTCCTGATAATCTTCTCCATAATTTTGCATACTATACACGTCAATGACACAGGTCTATAGTTTAGTGCCTCTTTTCTGTCTCCTTTTTTAAAAATGGGAACTACATTTGCCGTCTTCCATACCTCAGGTAGTTGCCCAGTTTCCAGGGATGTGTTGAAGATTGTGGTAAGTGGCACGCACAACATATCTGCTCCCTCTCTAAGGACCCATGGGGAGATGTTGTCCGGTCCCATTGCCTTTGAGGTATCGATGTCCCTAAGCAGTTTCTTCACCTCCTCCTCATCTGTATGTATGTCGTCCAACACTTGTTGGTGTATTCCTTGCTGGTGTCCCCATCTGGTCTGTCCCCCCAGAGTCCTTCCTGTCTCTACTGTAAATACTTCCTTAAATCTCGTGTTGAGCTCCTCACATACCTCTTGATCGTTTCTTGTGAGTTCTCCGCCTTCTTTTCTCAGCCTTATCACCTGGTCCTTGACTGTTGACTTCCTCCTAATGTGGCTATACAGCAGTTTCGGGTCAGATTTGACTTTCGATGCTATGTCGTTTTCATACTGTCGCTGGGCCTCCCTCCTTATCTGTGCATACTCGTTTCTGGCTCTTCTACTAATCTCCTTGTTTTCCTGGGTCCTATGCCTCCTGTACCTTTTCCATTCTCTGTTGCACTTAGTTTTTGCCTCCCTACACCTTCGGGTAAACCAAGGACTCGTTTTGGTCTTCCTATTATTTCTGTTTCCCTTGGGAACAAAACTTTCCTCTGCCTCCTTGCACTTTGTTGCCACATATTCCATCATCTCGTTTACTGATTTTCCTACCATTTCTCTGTCCCACTGAACCTCCTGCAGGAAGTTTCTCATACCTGTGTAGTCCCCCCTTTTATAGTTTGGCCTGTCCCCTTCAGCTCCTGTTACCTTCTCCACTTGTAACTCTACTATATAGTCAAAACTCAGAACCACATGATCGCTAGCTCCAAGGGGCCTCTCGTAAGTGATATCCTCAATGTCTGAACTGCTCAGGGTGAACACAAGATCCAGTCTTGCTGGCTCATCCTCCCCTCTCTCTCTGGTTGTGTCCCTGACATGTTGATGCATGAGGTTTTCAAGTACCACATCCATCATCTTGGCTCTCCATGTTTCGGGACCCCCATGTGGCTCCTGGTTTTCCCAGTCGATCTCCCTGTGGTTGAAATCGCCCATTACCAGTAACTTTGCTCTGCTCGAGTGAGCTCTTCTTGCCACCTCAGCCAGTGTGTCCACCATCACCCTGTTGTTTTCTTCGTACTCCTCTCTTGGCCTCCTGCAGTTCTGTGGTGGGTTATACATCACTCCAATGACTACTTTATGTTCTCCGGACTGAATTGTACCTACAATGTAGTCTCTTTCTCCAATCATGTCCATGCCTTCCATTTCCTCAAATCCCCATCGGTGTTTTATGAGCAGTGCAACCCCTCCTCCCCCTCTACTCCTTCTATCTTTCCTCAGGATCTGGTATCCTGTTGGGAAGATTGTGTCTGTTATTGTCTCAGCGAGTTTTGTTTCTGTGACTGCTATGATGTCTGGGGATTTTTCACTGATTCTTTCATTCCACTCCTCATGTTTATTCGTTATTCCATCCGCGTTTGTGTACCAAACCTTTAGTTTCTTTTCTATCATTGTGGTCATGCAAGAATATTGGGGTTGGCGGAGCGAGAGCCTTGGTGGGGGCCTATATGGGGCTGTGGTGTAGGTGGGGTTTGTGTTGATGGGGGTGGGGTCAGATTGCCCATAAGGGACAGCTGTTGGGGTGAGGTTTGTGATATGGGGGTTGGTGGCAGAGGGAACAGTGAGTGGGTTGTAGTATAGGTTGCTCAGTTGCGTTGGGAATGTCGCGGGTGGAGTCTTTTGGTGGGAGATTCTGTGGGGTGTGTTTGCCCTTCCTCCTGTGTCTGGGTCCTGCTCATTTTCATTGCTTCTCGTTCCTCCTTGCGTCTCTGTACCCTCTCTTTCAGTGTAGTCCTTTCTTCTTGTGTTCTGTCGCGGTCGAGGTATACTCTCTGGTACCCCTCTTTGTCCCTCAGTGTGCGCGTTTGTGTGTGTGTGTGTGTGTGTGTGTGTGTGTGTGTGTGTGTGTGTGTGTGTGTGTGTGTGTGTGTGTGTGTGTGTGTGTGTGTGTGTGTGTGTGTGTGTGTGTGTGTGTGTGTGTACTCACCTAGTACTCACCTAGTTGAGGTTGCGGGGGTCGAGTCCGAGCTCCTGTGTGTGTTAATTAGTTAGTTACCATGTACTCACCTATTTGTACTCACCTATTTGTGGTTGCAGGGGTCGATTCATAGCTCCTGGCCCCGCCTCTTCACTGATTGCTACTAGGTCCTCTCTCTCCCTGCTCCATGAGCTTTATCATACCTCGCCTTAAAACTATGTATGGTTCCCGCCTCCACTACTTCACTTTCTAGGCTATTCCACAGCTTGACTACTCTATGACTGAAGAAATACTTCCTAACATCCCTTTGATTCATCTGAGTCTTCAACTTCCAATTGTGACCTCTTGTGTCTGTGTCCCATCTCTGGAACATCCTGTCTTTGTCCACCTTGTCTATTCCGTGCAGTATTTTGTATGTCGTTATCATGTCTCCCCTGACCCTCCTGGCCTCCAGTGTCGTCAGGCCAATTTCCCTCAACCTTTCTTCGTAGGACAATCCCCGTAGCTCTGGGACTAGTCTTGTTGCAAACCTTTGCACTTTCTCTAATTTCTTGACGTGCTTGACTAGGTGTGGATTCCAAACTGGTGCTGCATACTCCAGTATGGGCCTGACGTAAATGGTATACAGAGTCTTGAACGACTCCTTACTGAGGTATCGGAACGCTATCCGTAGGTTTGCCAGGCGCCCGTATGCTGCAGCAGTTATCTGGTTGATGTTGCTGCCTCCCAAGACATGCTCGGTGTTATAGTCACCCCAAGATCTTTCTCCTTGAGCGAGGTTTGCAGTCCTTGGCCACCTAATCTATACTCTGTCTGCGGTCTTCTTTGCCCTTCTCCGATCTTCATGACTTTGCACTTGGCAGGGCTGAATTAGAGAAGCCAGTTGCTGGACCACGTGTCCAGCCTGTCCAGGTCTCTTTGAAGTCCTGCCTGATCCTCCTCTGAGTTAATTCTCCTCATTAACTTCACATCATCTGCGAACAGGGACACCTCTCTCTGAGTCTATCCCTTCCATCACGTCATTCACATATACCAGTAATAAAATGGTCCTAGGACCGACCCCTGTGGGACCCCGCTCGTCACAGGTGCCCACTGTGTGTGTGTGTGTGTGTGTGCTCACCTATTTATGGTTGCAGGAGTCGATTCACAGCTACTAGCTCCATGAGCATTATCGTACATCTTCTTGAAGCTATGCATGGATCCTGCCTCCACTACGTCACTCTCCTGATTGTTCCACGTACTGACAACTCTATGACTCAAGAAATACTTTCTAATATCCCTGTGACTCATCTGAGTCTTCAGCTTCCAGTTGTGACCCTTTGTTGTTGTGTCACATCTCTAAAACAGCCTATCCCTATTCACCTTGTCAATTCCTCTCGGTATTTTATAAGTCGTTATCATGTCCCCCTTATCCTTCCTGTCATCCAGTGTCGTCAGGTCGATTTCCTTAAACCTCTCCTCGTAGGATATACCCCTTAGCTCCGGGACTAGTATTGTTGCGAACTTTTGCACTTTCTATACTTCTTAGACGCTCTTGACCAGGTCCCCTCAAAGAAGGTTCCTTGATGTTGGTGAGGAGCTCTTGATTTAGGGAATTGGATTTGTGCTCCAGTTCCCCGAATTAAGCCTGAATGCCTTCCACATCCCCTCCCCTAGACACTGTATAATCCTCTGGGTTTAGCGCTTCCTCCGTGATTATAATAATAATAATAATAATCTTGACCAGGTATAAGTTCCACACTGGTGCTGCATATTCCAGTATAGGCCTGACATACACGGTTTTGAACGATTCCTTACTGAGGTGTCGAAATGCTATTCTTAGGTTTGCCAGGCGCCCATATGCTGCAGCAATTATTTGGTTGACGTGGGCCTCAGGAGATGTGCTCGGTATCATTCTCAACCCAAGATCTTTTCCCTTGAGTCAGGTTTGCAGTCTTTGTCCGCCTAGCCTTAACTGTGTCTGCGGTCTTCACTGCCCTTCCCCGATCTTCATGACTTTGCATTTGGTGGGGTTAAATTCCAGGAGCCAGTTTCTGGACCAGGCTTGAAGCCTGTCCGGCAACTGGACAGGCTAGAAACCTCCTTTTCCTCAGCTCAAACTTAATTACTTCGGTTTTCCAAGGTATTGTTTGACCTTCAAGAGTTTAATGTATCCCATGAATAATAATAATAATAATGGGCCTGCAGGGTCGTACCTTCCGGGGAATCATCGAGGACTTCCTGGGATCCTTCAAAGAGCTGCATGAGGTGCTGCTACCTGCCTTCGATACTGCTGAGGGTCGTGCCTCCTACGACCTGACCCTGGCCTCCCTACAGCAGAACTACCCTCACTACCTCAGGGAACTGCAGGGCACTGCTGATGGTGCCCATGTTCCTTTCCATCATGTGAGTCTACACTGATACCACTGTAGTGTATGTTATATCTTGTGAGTCTACTACTACTACTACTACTACTACTACTACTAGTACTACTACTACTACTACTACTACTATTACTACTACTACTACTACTACTACTAATAATAATAATAATAATAATAATAATAATTATTATTACTATTATTATTATTACTATATACAATTTCAAAATGCTAAATACAAAAAAATAATACATAAACTACTTAAAGAAATACTGTTTTTCAGTGGTAATACATCAAGGCTGACTGTGCTGGGTTATTCTAGATTCAATATTCACAAACTTTGTAGTATAATATTACTGTATGGATAAAACAACTCTGAGCCCATAGAATAATTGTATAAATTTAGGCTAATATGTGCATTTCTATGATCATGATTCTTCCACATTAGCTCCGGACCTCCCTAATCTAAGTTTTCCCAGGGAATTCATTTACTACAGCGGGACACCACCTTCAAAGAAGCTAACGTATCAAGTAATTCTTTACGAACTGTCCAGACAATTACCGCCTTGTCTTGTCGTTTAAATATTCGTTATGCAATTGAAAAAAAAAGCAATTGCAACTTGTATATCTACTACCAATAATTCAGAGTCATGTACCTATATATCTGTTATATCTATGTGACTCTGATGGGTTAGTATTATACCCCTTCAAGAATATTCTATTATTACACATATACTTTTTAAATTGCACCAAAGTGGTTGTGTCACTTACCTTTTATATCCTACCTCTCTCCCCCCTCCCACCCTTTTATATCCTACTTCACTCCCCCCTCCCACCCTTTTATATCCTACTTCACTCCCCCCTCCCACCCTTTTATATCCTACTTCACTCCCCCCTCCCACCCTTTTATATCCTACTTCACTCCCCCCTCCCACCCTTTTATATCCTACTTCACTCCCCCCTCCCACCCTTTTATATCCTACTTCACTCCCCCCTCCCACCCTTTTATATCCTACTTCACTCCCCCCTCCCACCCTTTTATATCCTACCTCACTTTTATATCCCCCCCCCCCTCCCACCCTTTTATATCCAATATTTCTATCCTTACCCATCCTTCTTCCTTACCCATCTTACCAAAGCTCTGGTCATAAGAAGAAGAAGGCTAATATGTGTAAAATATTATCTTAATACAAGGTTATATACAGCGGGAGGTGTATGTCTGTCAGTGTATATACACCCGAGAGTTTACTGAAATCCCGGTTTTAGGGAATTAAATATATCTGACTTGTGGGAAAGATGTGACCTGGAGTATACCTGGAGAGGGTTTCGGGGGTCACCGCCCCCGCGGTCCGGTCTGTGACCAGCCTTAATGACCATCGTGTTGTACATAGCCTCTAAACTCACTTAATTTTTTTTTTCAGTTAATGTTGCTGCACATGGACAGGATTGTGCCCATGAACAGCGGGAAGACGCTCTCTGCTGACTCCAATGGCTGCTCCTCTGTGTGTGTCAACTACGATGGTCAGGTGAGTGTCAGCAGACAATGCTCACACACAAATGGTGTGTATTTGGAGGCAAATGGTCTTTAGGACTTGACGTGCTGTTGGAGTGTGAGCAAAGTAACATTTATAGAGCAATTCAGGGAAACTGGTTAGCCGGACTTGAGTCCTGGAGGTGGGAAGTACAGTGCCTGCACTCTGAAGGAGGGGTGGAGGTATTTTGCAGTTTTTGAACTGTAGTGTTGGCACGACCCTCACTAGACAGTGATAGAGTGAGTGATGATGAAAGTGTTTCTTCTTTTTCGGATCACTTGCCTTGGTGAGAAACGGCTGATGTGTTAATAAAAAATAAAATAATAATAATAATAATAATAATAATAATAATAATAATAATAATAATAATAATAATAATAATAATAAAAGTAACAACAAGAGCAACAACAATAACAGTTTGTTGTTACCTGGACTGGTACAGGTATTGTTGGGCCACACAGAGGATGCCTTGCCAGAGTTTCTGAACCATGTGTACCTGGTATCAGCACACATCACTGAGGCCGAGCCACAAGGCAAGTGGGGTACCCGCTGTGAGGGCTTCACTGCCCTCTGCTACGCTGGCTACCTGCCTGGTTTCTGCATGGGTTACAACCACCATGGTCTCGTCTACTCTATCAACGTCATCCAACCACAGAGGGTCATCAGTGGAAAGACGCGTGAGTTATATTAACCATGTGTTGACTCTATGAGTTATCTCAGTTAAACTATGACTGTGAGTTGTCTGTAATTCATGGTAACAGCCAAAGACTTAACCTATACAGGTTTAGTCTTTCGTGAATACAGTGGGAAGTACAGTGTCTGCACTCTGAAAGATGGGTGAGGACAATACAGTGCCTGCCTTCTGAAGGAGGGGTGGGGATGTTGCAGTTCTAGAAGTGGGGAGTACAGTGCTTGAATTCTGAGGGAGTAGGGATGTTACAGTCCTGGAGGTGGAAAGTACAGTGACTGAACTCTGAAGGGAGGGTGGGGTTGTTACAGTCCTGGAGGTGGGAAGTACAGTGCCTGAACTCTGAAGCAGGGGTGGGGATGTTACGGTCCTGAAGGTAGGATGTACAGTGACTGAACTCTGAATGACGGGTGAAGATGTTTCAGTACTGGGAGTGGAAGTACAATGCCTGCACTGTGAAGGATGGGTCTACCTGGAGTCTACCTGGAGGGTATTCCGGGGATCAACGCCCCCGTGGCCCGGTCCATGACCATGCCTCCCGGTGGATCAGGGCCTGATCAACGAGGCTGTTACTACTGACCGCACGCAATCCAGTGTACGAACCACATCCCGGCTGATCCGGCACCGACTTTAGGTATCTGAGGATGTTGCAGTCCTAGAGGTGGGGAGTACAGTGCCTTCACTCTGAAGGTGGGGTGGGAGTGTTGCAGTCCTAGAGGTGGGGAGTACAGTGCCTTCACTCTGAAGGTGGGGTGGGAGTGTTGCAGTTCTAGAGGTGGGGAGTATCCTTAATAGACAAGCCCATTCAACCTGAAGCCAATCAGAAGTGCGTTATCACGTAATGATCATGGAAGGCTTGAAACTAATCAGATGCGACACTCAGAAATTATAACATGAAGAGTAGTATTTCATTTTTTCCAATATCTTCCAAAAAAAAACAACTTGGACCTAGACAGGCTAAATTATTCCAAACTTTTCAATATATAAGTAAGCAAATATAAAGTATTCGTTAGTTATTGAATAAAGAATATCACTATTCAATAAAATTGACAAATTTGGACTTATGTCATCCAATGGCAGTGTGAACCTTGTGTTCAGGACACCACACTCCTGGTGAAAATTTGAAGCCGATCAGATGAGTCATTCTCCAGTTATGGCACGGAGTCCATTGATTCCAAGTATATTTTACCACATCAACAAATTTGCCTGCATTCAAACGAAACTTAATAGATAATATCCTGGCTCTAAGATGCTAAATTTTGATGCCGTTCAGAAGATATAAACTGAGATTTATTTATCGTGATTTAACGGGGGATGAAGTGTGATGTACATCATGTGAGGACGCACTTTGTGAGCTCACTGTGAAACACAACCATTGATGCTTTCTATCAAGCAACTTTACCATCAGGTTAAGGAGATGCTGGAGGAGGCCAGGCAAGAAAGAGATATGACAGCTGATTAAGAATAATAAGAGGATTGGTAGTAATCAGCCTGGTGTGAATCCTCAGATCAACAAAGGAAGCTGGGCAGAATGGAATGAAGCTGAAGATCAAAAGGATGGATGATGAGGTGGAAACAGTGAAGATTCTGTGGCAACCTCCAATTCGTTCTTTGTGCTGCCCGTTGAATGTGAGTCGACTACAGTGAAACACACGACGAACTACACCAAGGAGGGTATGAACATTGTACTTGTTGGGGACAGATTAGGTTCATGGAGAGGGGTTTTTGCTTTAAGGATAGGAGCAAGAGATAGAGGGTTTGCTTTCCTGGGGTTTGGATGGAGGACATAGCCATCTTGACTGCATTATGAACAGTAATGGGATCAATCTCATTATCTGCTCAGTGCTGGAGGCAATGATGTCGTGAAGTACAGAAGGGAGGATTTGGCTAGTGGTATGGGACGACAACTGACTTAATTAGGAAGGGAGGGCACTCTGTAATATGTGGCATTTTGTCTAGGAGAGGAATTGGAAAGGTACTGTTCTCCAGGGCAATTGGTGTTAATTGCTGGCTGGACAAACACTGCAAGGACATTGCAGAACCATTTATAGACAACTGGGATCTCTTTATTTTTGGCATAAATTATATGTATGACAGAGATGGGGGTTCACTTATCTAGGGCAGGTGTGGGGGCTCTGGCCAGTTCAGTTAAGGAAGCTGTGAAGGCTTTAATTAAACTAGAAATAGTAAGCAGTATGGTCTTATCTGGTGGAGAAAATGGGGAGAAAAGGCTAAACAGTATCATGGATCCCAGCCTCAGGAAAACAAACCTTTTGCCTCTTCTTCCTGTCTCTAAGACAAAATACCCTGTCCATGAATTTAACCTTACTGTCCCCAACTAAAACAATGTACTTACCTTTTCTGGCAGTGTTCGTCATTTTGTTGTCAACAGTTTTCGTTGGGATAACCTAGAACATTGAGTCACACTTATCTATTATCACAGAGAAGGAATTGCTGGTCACCACAGCAGTCTCCTGCGCCTTCCTTAGTTTCAGCTTCGTCCCACTCATTCTAACCAGCATCCAGTTGTTGGTCCGATTATCTACGCAGCTGTTCTTGACAACCTTGTTCCGGGGACAATCCTTGCACACCCCTTTCAGCCGTTGAATCTCTCTTCTAGCTTCCTCTAACTCTGCCATAAGTTGGAGATACCGCTGCTGATAGTCGAGGGAAGTCATCAGCACAATCACAGTTAGCTAAGAGCAAAGTGCTCAGAGGAATTGATAGGTGCATCAAAAGGGAAGAGGGTAACAGTATTTACCATTACTGTCATATTAAAAGTGAGGTAAGGAAGGGGATTAGAAAGACAAAATGCACCTATGAAATTAAAATAGCTAGATAATCAAAAATAAATCCAAAAAGGTTCTTTCAAGTGTATAAGACAAATATCAAGGATAAAATAGGACCTCTGAAAACTGATACTGAACAGGAAATGTGTTCTTATTAGTTATTTTTTTGTCAGTCTTTACACAAGAATACATAAATGATACCCAGCAATTAATAGTTCTTCAGGTCTTGAAGAAATCAAATTAAGTAATATTATTGTCATGAGGGACATGGTTATCAAATAAGTAGATCAACTAAAACAAAATAAGTCCCTGGGCCCTGATGAACTGTTTTCAGTGGTACTTAAGAAGTGTAAGTGGGAACTTAGCTGCTAACAGTCCTGTTTAATGCGTCTAAACCGAGTGTTGTGCCAAAGGTGTGGAAGGTGGCTAATGTAATTCCTATATTTAAATCAGGGGATAAGTCAAATCCATCAAATTACTGTCCAGTAAACCTGACATCTGACATCAGTTAAAGCTGATGTTATTAGAGGCCACATTAATGAGCATAATTTAATTAATGTGTCTTAGCATAGATTCACAAGATTCAGGAGGTTCTACCTGCCTGACAAATTTACTGGCATTCTTTAATAAAGCATCTGAGGCAGTGAACAACGATAAAAATATAATGCTCTTTATTTGGATTTTAAAAGACACGTGAGTAAACACTAGGGTATATTTATCAGATAACGTTTCGATCCTGGGACCTTGGTCATTTCTAACACACATATGTTAAAATAACAGTTTATATAAGCGGAGAGTGAAGTGTGAGTGACACATGGTGACCCAAAAAACAGACATATTTGAGATGATAGAAGGTAGACAATGAGGTCATGTGATTCCTGTGTTGTTAGGTGGTGCTTTGCCTGGTTGAGTATCATGCATGCTATTTTTTTTTCAATTTGTAGCTTCCAGTATTATGGTCTATGATGTCGGTGACGGCGATTAACGAGCCTTCCAGCTGTCGTCGGAGTCTGAGATCTTGCTCAGCGAGTAGTAGTGCCTCATTCCAGTTCATTAAATCTCCCTTGGAATGCCTGTGTTCTCCACAGGGACATCATAAGTCGTCTCTGTTGCTGGCCTTTCAGTGTTCGTTTAGGCAAACCAAAAGATTCTGCCTGTTTGCCCTACATTTTTCTTGGAACAGTATCTACCCACTAATATACTTCAGTAATATCTTTCCTTCTACATCTCTCAAGAGAGTAAATATTCAAGGCTCTAAGTGTATCTTCATATGGAAGATTCCTTATGCAGTGGATCAACTTTGTCATCCTTTTCTGTATGTTTTCCAATGAATTTATATCCACTCCGTAGTAAGGAGACCAAAACTGAGCAGCACAGCAAAAGGCTTTACTACTGATGTACAGAGATGTAAAATAGCTTTTGGATTCCTGTTATTTATATTTCTAGATATAAATCCAAATAATCTGTTAGCCTAATTACTCACATTTAGGCACTGTTGCTTTGGCTTCAGAGTTCTGCTTACCATGAATCCCAAGTTTTCTTCACATTCTGTATGATCAAGCTCTACATTACCTAGTTTATAACTATGAGGATTATTTTCATTCCCAATGATTATTACTTTACATTTGTCTACATTAAACTGCATCTGCCACTTCTTAGACTATGACATTAATTTGTCTAAATCCTGCTGAAGTTCATTGGTGCCCTCCCCAGAATCTTTTATTCGTACTAGTTTTGTATCATCAGCGAATTTACTCATATCACTCGTTATTCCTTCTTCAAGGTCATTAATGTAAATTATGAACAACATTACACGCAAAACTGATCCTTGCGGAAAGCCACTCGTGATCGGTCCCCACTTACACTTGATCCCATTAATGCAAACTCTTTGCTTTCTATTGGTAAGCCATGCCTCGATCCATGTTAGAACTTTACTACTGTACCAAGAGCTGCTACTTTTCATAAGTCTTTTGTGAGGTGGTCTAACGAAGGCTTTACTGAAATTCAAATAAACACCATCATATTCTTTATCGCTGTCTACTGTCTCAAATGTTTTATTGAAGAATATCAGTAAATTTGTCAGGCAGGAACCACCTCTCGTGGACCCTTGCTGAGACTCATTGATCAAATTATGCTCATTAAGGTGACTAATAATAATATCAGCTATAATTGATTCTAATCATTTGCCTACTATAGACGTCAAGCGGAATGGACTTATTCCCTGATTTAAATATAGGAATTGCATTAGCTATCTTCCACAATTTTGGCGCAATACTCATTTTAAATAGACGCATTGAACAGGCTCTTTAGCGGCTAAGTTCCCACTTGCACTCTTTAAGTACCATTGAAAGCAGTTCATCAGGTCCCGGGGACTTATTTTGTTTTAGGTTATCTACTTGTTTGATAACTATGTCCCTCATAACAATAATGTTACTTAATTTGTTTTCTTCTGTGCCTGAATAATTGTTAATTAGTGGGATATCATTTATGTTTTCTTGTGTGAAAACTGACAAGAAATAACTATTAAAAGTAGTTATTAAAAATAGTTCATTATCAGTAAGTTGTCCAGACCTAGTTTTTAGAGGTCCTATTTTTTCCTTGAGCTTTGTCCTCTACACTTAAAAGAACCCTTTGTCTTTGATTCTCTAGCTACTTTAATTTCATAAATTTTCAAAGGTGTGAAAATTTGTCTGGATTGCCTCTGTGTGAGTTGCCTACCCTAGCAAGCTCTGTTGACACCGAGCTCTGAGGTTGGTACCTCAGCCTCACAAGTGGCTTACAGGACAGATTTCCATAAATGACTGATGTTGCAATAAATCTCGCCTGTATGCACGAATGAAGGACTAACTTACTTGGTGTTGGAGAATATATCCCGGTCTTCAACCTCCCCTAAGCTTTAGCCCCTCTGGACTTCCCCTCAGAACCACGTGCAACCAGGAGCCTTAATTCCTGCAATATTAAGTCGGTATTAGTGACCTGCCTGCACCTCAGAAATCCCTGTTTACAAGGGGGTGTGTATCCCCTAGCATAACTATGCAGGAAGTGACACTAGCTTCTAAGCTTAACCACGAGGAGACGTCAGCACGTACTGATCATTGGCCGTCCGCTTGCACAAAGACTCAAAGTTCAACTCACTCGCAATTTCCCCCAGAAACCGGCCAGAATACTGAGAAAGAAAGGGAGGTCTTGTCTTACTGTATGAGCCTGACGGAGGAGGTCATCTACGGTACTTCGAGGCGCCTCCACCAGATTTCCCCAGTTCTAGTATGTGAAGACACGTGGGGGCGCCGCCCTGCTGTTAACGGCACTTGTTATTCTGATGGTGTCTGATCTTAGAAGGAAGTACTGCAGTTTCAAAACCCCGTGCCCCAGCATTCAAACTTGGGCTGCCAGTTCTCCCTGGCTATAACCTAGCGTTTGCCTACATTACCGGCCTATTACTACCTACGTTAAGGTCTTAGGTCTACATTATTATTATCTACAGTTGCCTCAATAGTCCTAATATTAATTCACTAACAGTATAAACTACCTACCTCTTCCTCAAAGGGTAAATCTATCAATTAAATGTACCTTCCAACCACCTTCGCCAACCCGGGTGTGTGTGTGTGTGTGTTTTGGGTGGGTGTAAGGGCCACCCAATCCAGCTGTTCCATCCGTGACATGTTGGGATCTTCGTACGACGTATCTGTCCTGTGGAACTTTTTTAGGACCGAATAAATTTCCACAAAAGGTTTTCATTTTTCATGAACGATTCATTGCACTTTGTGAGTTTACAGAGGTTAACTGTAAAGTTGATGTTTGGGCAGCACGTCACTTTGTGTGTCGGGCGCTGCTGTCGGCCAAGACGATGGAGACGGCTCAGCAGATCTTGCGAGACCGAGGTACTGGTGTTGCTGACGGCTTCAGTGTCAATATGAGCTTCACCATGCAAGAGGGAGACCATCTCTTCCACAACGCTGAGGTGGGACCTGCGGACAATGCTGACGAAAGTCAACTGTCCATCCTCACTCTTAGTCCTGGCGAGCACCTACTTCATACTAACAAGTAAGTGCTGTGTGTTCACTGATTTGTGTTTGTGGGGGGTTGATACTCAACTCCTGACCCCCCATCTTCTAAACAAATAAAGTTCATCTCACAAGATTTTCTTGTTGCTGCTGGGGTTTATAGGGCCACTGACAGCTTTTGCCGTATCAAGCTTGCTTCCTGGTGCAAGATTGTGTTCCAGTTATTAATAGTGTGTTGTCAAGTATACGTATTTACCTACATGTTGCAGGAGTCAAACCTCATCACTGCCGAGCAAGGGTTGTAGAAGCCCTTGACTGGAAAGTCCACCTTGCCCGTTCTGTAGAATAGCTAGTTAGGTAGCTGACTTGTTTGACGGCAGAGCAAGGTAGAGGCAAAGACACAGCTGACTGCACGAGGTTTGTTTGTTATGGGTAACACCATTACTGCATCAACACGTGCCTTACTGCATCAACACGCGCCTTACTGCATCAACACATACCTCACTACATGAACACTCACCTTACAACCCGGTGGCCTGGTGGCTAAAGCTCCCGCTTCACACACGGAGGGCCCGGGTTCGATTCCCGGCGGGTGGAAACATTCGACACGTTTCCTTACACCTGTTGTCCTGTTCACCTAGCAGCAAATAGGTACCTGGGTGTTAGTCGACTGGTGTGGGTCGCATCCTGGGGCACAAGATTAAGGACCCCAATGGAAATAAGTTAGACAGTCCTCGATGACGCACTGACTTTCTTGGGTTATCCTGGGTGGCTAACCCTCCGGGGTTAAAAATCTGAACGAAAATCTTAACATTAGCGCACAGCTCACAGCAGCAACACACACCTTGCTGAATCAACACACACCTCACTGCATCAACACACACATCTCACAGCATCAACACACCTCACAGCATCGACACACACCTCACTACATCAACACACACCTCACTAGACCAGAGTGCACCTTAACCTTCCAAGTGAAGCATCAACTGTAACTATCAGCGGACATTCTCTTGTAAATTCAAATAACAGAAGAATTCAGTATTTTTTGTTACTCCCTGAACGGCCATGGAAGATCATTTAAAGCTAATTCCTGTTTGTTTCATCAAGTCATGTAGAAATTTTGGATTTGCAATAGTAAGTAACCATTCCAAGATGTTACTGAATATGCCCGCCCCCCCTCCCGACTCATGAGTTGGCAGTTTGAGAAGTGCCTCTACTTTCTTAAGCAAAGATTCTGTGATTTACCCTGATATAATGTCCCAGATGCTCAATAGAGTTAGTTTTCAACACTGATTTATACTTAGATCCTACAAAATCTGTAATAACTTTCTAAGTCTCAAATCCAGCCTCATTAACTCACAAATAGCGACTGTCACATTAACAAATAATTCTGAGATATATCTCGGGACACCTCCCAGGCGGTGGGAAGCTGCGGAGGAAGCTGCAGAGAAAGCTGCAGAAGAAGTCTCTTATACGTTAAGAGTCATTTATGAACATTAATTAACGAAAACTTTTGATTGTTTTTAACTACAGGGAACTTTAAACATGAATTTCCCTTAATTGCAGGTACTTGCGTCTGGCAGTGGCTGAGGACGATGGACTGTGTTCAGTCAGCAGTAACCACCGTCACGCCCGCGCCAGCGCCTGCTGTGTGCCTGACACCCGCGCCGCTCTCCTGGCTCTCCTCTCGGACACCCATGACCCACTCTACCCTTTCTTCAGGGAAGGTGGCAACCCAGACTTCATCAAGACGGTGACCTTGGGTGAGTGTGACGCCGAGCTGGCCTGTAAGAGAAGACGGGGGAACAAGAGATGACAGGGAATGAGTGACAGACAAGCATCATACGTAGAATTAAGGATTATGTGTTGGAATGTACATATGGAACACATTAATAAATAAGGAGGGATACATATATAAAATGTGCTGAAAAAATCCAACCAAGACAGAAATTTACATTGAGAAGGATAAAGGAAAGTACTGGTTCAGTGACAGAGTTGTAGATGGGTGGAACAAACTTCCAAGTAGAGTCACTAAACCGAGAATCTTGGACATCCTTTTTTTTCTTTTTATTAACAAGGGGGAAGCGCTAAACCCATAGGATTATACAGCGCCTGGGGATGGGGGATGTGGAAGGCATTCAGGCTTAATTCGGGGAACTGGAGCACAGATCCAATTCCCTAAATCAACAGCCCCTCACCAACATCAAGGAACCTTCCCTGAGGGGTGGACATCCTTAAAACAAGGTTGAACAGGGGTATGAGAGTGTGTGATCTGTACCAACCTAGTATAGTCCAGTAGCCCTACAGCAATATTCCTCCATTCTTGTCCTTATATATTCTTGTGATATTGAAAAGACAGTCAGACCAAGAAAGACAGAATTTAGGAATTTATTTTTATGAGGAAAAAAGAGTGGAAGAAACAGCATTAGCTTCCCTTACTTTACAAAAACACAATGCGTTGTCGAAATGAATTACAAGTATATTAAATTAATTTCATGCTCTGACTTCTCTAGTTTTAAATATTTCGTCCAAAAGTAATCAGACTATTTCTATGCGCAGGAAACTCTAGTTCTCACTCAGCAACACATAACTAAGACATAGGTACCTGCCCGCAGGTATCTTCGATCTAGTGGAGAAGACCTGGAGCATTTGGATGAGGAACCCACGAACTAGTGACCCACTGCTTACTCTACCTCTGCTCTTCACCTGGCAGGACTGAAGCCCCTCTTCCCCACCTCCACTGAGGCCAACACTAGCATCAACACCACTGAAGAGGATTATATTCAGAATATTAACTCCGTAGGATATCCAAGAAAGCCCATTTCCAAGTGGTTGTCAGGTCCTCCCTCGGGATGCTGGCCACAACAACTAACAGGCTTCCAGACTCAAGTTTGTCATGGCTGGCATACACACAAGTTACTAACATATAACATGAAAACGTGGCGGCGTTTCGGTTCGTCCAAGACTATTGTAAAGAAACGAGTGACTTGATAGTTCACGACGGTCGAAACGTCGGCCAAGTTTCATGAAACAAGAATAAAAACACAAAAGCAGCAACTTTAATTTTACAGTAAATAAAAATAACTTTCTGCCTGCCCATTAGACGTAATCTGATAAAATAAGAAATTTCGGTAACTGCTTTGTATCTTAAATAACTACAACCTGTCAGTGTTACTATTCCACATATTGTTACTAATGATAACTGCTATATCTATTGTTAAACTTAATGACTGCTCCATCTGATAATACCTGCTCCCACTACTGTTATTAATGATAATTCCTGCTCCATCTACTGTTACATATAACACCTGCTCCATCTATTGTTACATATGATAACACCGGCTCCATCTGTCATATGGGGGTTCGAAACATGGATTGGATAATAAACACTCACGTCGGATGTTCTAGTAAGTATATTAGATGGAATATATGGGGACGCCAGGCCTGATCTGTTTACTCTCCTATGACTCAACTTGAACTGTCCTGCTGAGTGCCTGGAGGACGAGAGGCATTCAAATCATACTAGGTTAGCAGTAACGGTCAGTGATATAACAGTCAGTGATTACAGCCAGGGGTCTATTGGTAATCCCCCTTATGTATCCTGGGAGGCAGTTGAACAGTCTTGGGCCCCTGACACTTACTGTGTTTTCTCTTAGCGTACTCATGGAACCCCTGCTTTTCATTGGGAGGATGTTGCACCGCCTGCCGAGTGTTTTCCTTATGATTTCGGTGTGTAGATTTGGGACTAGTCCCTCTATGATTTTTCAGGTGTATATTATCATGTATTTTTCTCTCCTGCTTTCCAAGGCGTACATGGCAAGGGCCTTCAACCGTTCCTAATAATTTTGAAGATTTATGGTACTTATACGTGCAGTAAAGGTTCTCTGTATATTCTCCAGGTCTGCCTTGCAAGGGGCCGTTAATGTACCGCAGTATTCAAGCCTAGAGAGAACAAGCGATTTGAAGAGAATCATCATTGGCTTGGCATCCCTAGTTTTGAATGTTCTCATTACCCATCCTATCCATTTTTGTTGTGATTTTTGAAAATGAAATTCTCTGACATTTCCAATCCCAAGTCCTTCACATTAGTTTTCCGCTCTATCGTATGATTGGAATTTCCTTTATACTCCGATACAGTCTTTATTTCCTCGAGTTTTCCATAGCGGAGTAATTTAAATTTGTCTTCATTGAACTTCATGTTGTTTTCTGACGCCCATTTAAAGACTTGGTTAATGTCCGCTTGGAGATTTGTAGTGTCTTCAATGAATGACACTGTCAAACAAATTTTGGTATCGTCAGCAAACGACACTGTGCTGTGGTTTACATTTCTATGTCAGGTATGAGGATGAGGAACATGATGGGAGCGAGTTCTGTACCTTGTGTATCAGAGTTTTTCACTGTTGCCTCCTGTGACCATACTCTGTTTACTATTACTCATTGTGTTTTATTTGTTACGAAGTTATAGATCCATCTACCTACTTTTCTTGTTATTCCTTTATCACCCATTTTGTGTGCTATTACTCCATTATCGCACTTGTCGAAGGCTTTCGCAAAGTTTGTGTACACTACATCTGCATTCTGATCGTTCTCCAGTGCATCCAAGATCATGTCATAGTGATCCAGTAGCTATGAGAGGCAGGAGCGACCTGCTCTAAACCCGTGTTTAGAGCAAGTTGTTGTCATACAGAGTGATGGCTCTCTTAAAGAAATTAGAGCACGCATCA
Organism: Cherax quadricarinatus; assembly: GCF_038502225.1. Classification (NCBI taxonomy): domain Eukaryota; kingdom Metazoa; phylum Arthropoda; class Malacostraca; order Decapoda; family Parastacidae; genus Cherax; species Cherax quadricarinatus. The sequence goes on along the minus strand of NW_027195897.1, from coordinate 11,428 downwards.
ATAACTGGGGCTCTACTCTTCAGTCAGAACTGTTTGCCATACTCCTTGCACTCAAATGCGTCCATGTATCTAAGGTTGATACTTTAATTGTAACTGATTCTCTGTCATCCATAAATGCTCTCAACTCATTAAGTATAAACTGTGGCATGCTTGTGTCAGAAGCCAGACACAGGTAAGGTAGGAGTGTGGACAGTGGAGTCAGAGTCCACATACTGTGGATTCCATCTCACATTGACCTTCAAATGCATGATAGACCTGATAAATTGGCTAAGTTGTATGCTTTCAAAGAGCGAGTAGATTACAATCTTGGGTTGTCAGTTAGCAGTTTGAGAACAATAATACGAAAAGAACTTCAACTGAACTTTATTGACTTAAGACTCAGGGAGACTGACACCAGCCAGTCCATCTATCATCATTCTATCTATCATCATTCTATCAAGCAGGAGGAGCCACATGTCTATGGTGCATCCAACTATTGTCACACCTTGCGTCATTATGTACTGGAGTGCGATAAAATTAATGAATTTAGAGACAACTCACTCAGAAATGTTCAAAATATGTCAAAGTATTTTATCCACAGTGGTATATTACAAACCATTCTGGAAAAATACCCTGACTTTGCTAGTTGTAAATAAAGCATAACCACGTCTACTCACCTAGTTGTATTCACCTAGTTGTGGTTGCGGGGGTCGATTCACAGCTCTTGGTCCCGCCTCTTCACCTGGCCGCTACCCGGCCACTCTTCCCGCTCCGTGAGCTTAATCACACCTCTTCTTAAAGCTATGTATGGATCCTGCCTCCACTACATCACTACGCAGGGTATTCCACTTCCTGACAACTCTGTGACTGAAGAAATACTTCCTAACATCCCTGTGATTCATCTGAGTCTTCAGCTTCCAACTGTGACCCCTCGTTGCTGTGTCCCATCTCTGGAACATTCTGTCTCTGTCAACCTTGTCTATACCTCTCAGTATTTTATGTCGTTATCATATACCCCTAACTCTCCTGTCTTCCAGTGTCATCAGGTCCATTTCCCTTAACCTCTCCTCGTAGGACATACCCCTTAGCTCCGGGACTAAACTTGTTGCAAACCTTTGCACTTTCTCTAGTTTCCTTACATGCTTGGCTAGGTGAGGGTTCCAAACTGGCGCTGCATACTCCAATATGGGCCTAACATACACAGTGTACAGGGTCCTGAATTACTCCTTATTTAGATGTCTGAATGGTGTTCTTAGGTTTGCCAGGTGCTCGTATGCTGCAGTAGTTATTTGACTGATGTGCCTCAGGCGATGTTTCCGGTGTTATAATCACACAAAAATCCTTTTCCTTGAGTGAGGTTTGTAGGCTCTGGCCCCCCTAGACTGTACTCCGCCTGTGATCTTCTTTGCTCTTTCCCGATCTTCATGACTTTGCACTTGGTGGGGTTGAACTCCAGGAGCCAGTTTCTGGACCAGGCCTGCAGTCTGTCCAGATCCCTCTGTAGGTCTGCCTGGTCTTCGTCCGATTGAATTCTTCTCATCAACTTCACATCATCTGCAAACAGGGACACATCGGAGTCTATTTCTCCCGTCATGTCGTTCACAAATACCAGGAATAGCACCGGTCCTAGGACTGATTCCTGCGGCACTCCGCTCGTTACAGGCGCCCACTTTGACACCTCGCCACGCACCATGACACGTTGTTGTCTTCCTGACAGGTGTGTGTGTGTGTGTGTGTGTGTGTGTGTACTCACCTAGTTACTCACCTAGTTGAGGTTGCAGGGGTCGAGTCCAAGCTCCTGGCCCCGCCTCTTCACTGGTCGCCACTAGGTCACTCTCCCTGAAATATGAGCTTTATCGTACCTCTGCTTAAAGCTATGTATGGATCCTGCCTCCACTACATCTCTTCCCAAACTATTCCACTTCCTGACTACTCTGTGGCTGAAGAAATACTTCCTAACATCCCTGTGATTCATCTGTGTCTTCAGCTTCCAACTGTGTCCCCTTGTTGCTGTGTCCAGTCTCTGGAACATCCTGTCTTTGTCCACCTTGTCAATTTCTCTCAGTATTTTGTAAGTCGTTATCATGTCCCCCCTATCTCTCCTGTCCTCCAGTGTCGTCAGGTTGATTTCCCTTAACCTCTCCTCGTAGGACATACCTCTTAGCTCTGGGACTAGTCTTGTGGCAAACCTTTGCACTTTCTCTAGTTTCTTTACATGCTTGGCTAGGTGTGGGTTCCAAACTGGTGCCGCATACTCCAATATGGGCCTAACGTACACGGTGTACAGGGTCCTGTGTGTGTGTATGTACTCACCTAGTTGTACTCACCTAGTTGAGGTTGCGGGGGTCGAGTCCGAGCTCCTGGCCCCGCCTCTTCACTGATCGCTACTAGGTCACTCTCTCTGAACCGTGAGCTTTATCATACCTCTGCTTAAAGCTATGTATGGATCCTGCCTCCACTACATCGCTTCCCAAACTATTCCACTTACTGACTACTCTGTGGCTGAAGAAATACTTCCTAACATCCCTGTGATTCATCTGTGTCTTCAACTTCCAACTGTGTCCCCTTGTTACTGTGTCCAATCTCTGGAACATCCTGTCTTTGTCCACCTTGTCAATTCCTCTCAGTATTTTGTATGTCGTTATCATGTCCCCCCTATCTCTCCTGTCCTCCAGTGTCGTCAGGTTGATTTCCCTTAACCTCTCCTCGTAGGACATACCTCTTAGCTCTGGGACTAGTCTTGTTGCAAACTATAATGGAGTTATTTTGGTAGGTGCTGTACGCGGTGGATAAATGATACGTCTTCTTCGGAGGCTTCTTTGTTTATTGATAACTAGTGTTGGGTTACACAGGCTTGTGTGTTTGTGCCCATGGCCCGGGCAGGGCCATGCCCACGAGAGAGAGCTGGGAGTACTTGTGTGTTGATGCCAGGCCGCTGTGTGAGTGAGGGTGAGGCAAGTCTGGGCATACTGAAGTGGCAAGGCCTATAGATGGCAGCACCAGCATAGCGCGAAATATGAACTAAGCTGGCAGACAGCATGGGCTGTCTGTGCACACAGTACAGGCTGTCTACATACGCTCGGCCACCTACCGCGCGTCGTCCCGACGCGACAATACTGGTAGTAAAAGAAACTCGGTCTCTCTCTCTCGTAGGAACAGGGCACAGAACACAAAATAAAAACATATACATATGGACATGGAAAAAAAAACTTCCTACAGGGAGGGAAGAAAAAAACAAGGGGTGTGCTAAACATCGTGGTCAAAGGCAATGAGCGTCGATGGGCATCACTGCACGACTTCCTGCGTCTTGACAGATACTGCAACACGGGAGACATCGCTGCGGCTGAGCTGTGACGTAACAGGGTACGGTCTCCTCTGGAACGGTGAAGCAGACATCGTAGGAGTCGCTGCAGGTTTTCACTCAACCTGGGGCACGACATGCTGGTGCCCTAGAGTGAGGCGTCGACAAAACTCGGCAACTGGGCAGGACTCCTGGCAAGCGACTCAGGAGGACACTTCTCGACTGGTACTGTCGCTGGGCTGGAGTCCTGCCCAGTTGCCGAGTGAGGTTTGTAGTCTATGGCCCCCTAGACTGTACTCCGTCTGCGGTCTTCTTTGCCCTTCCCCAATCTTCATGACTTTGCACTTGGTGGGATTGAACTCCAGGAGCCAATTGCTGGACCAGGTCTGCAGCCTGTCCAGATCCCTTTGTAGTTCTGCCTGGTCTTCGATCGAGTGAATTCTTCTCATCAACTTCACGTCATCTGCAAACAGGGACACCTCAGAGTCTATTCCTTCCATCATTTCGTTCACAAATACCAGAAACAGCACTGGTCCTAGGACTGACCACTGTGGGACCCCGCTGGTCACAGGTGCCCACTCTGACACCTCGCCACGTACCATGACTCGCTGCTGTCTTCCTGACAAGTATTCCCTGATCCATTGTAGTGCCTTGTTATCCCTGCTTGGTCCTCCAGCTTTTGCACCAATCTCTTGTGTGGAACTGTGTCAAACGCCTTCTTGCAGTCCAAGAATATGCAATCCACCCACCCCTCTCTCTCTTGTCTTACTGCTGTCACCATGCCATAGAACTCCAGTAGGTTTGTGACAAAGGATTTCCCATCCCTGAAACCATGTTGGCTGCTGTTGATGAGATCATTCCTTTCTAGGTGTTCCACCACTCTTCTCCTGATAATCTTCTCCATGATTTTGCATACTATATATGTCAGTGACACTGGTCTGTAGTTTAATGCTTCATGTCTGTCTCCTTTTTTAAAGATTGGAACTACATTTGCTGTCTTCCATGCCTCAGGCAATCTCCCTGTTTCGATAGATGTATTGAATATTATTGTTAGGGGTACACATAGCGCCTCTGCTCCCTCTCTCAATACCCATGGGGAGATGTTATCTGGCCCCATTGCCTTTGAGGTATCTAGCTCACTCAGAAGCCTCTTCACTTCTTCCTCGGTTGTGTGCACTGTGTCCAGCACATGGTGGTGTGCCCCACCTCTCCGTCTTTCTGGAGCCCCTTCTGTCTCCTCTGTGAACACTTTTTTGAATCTCTTGTTGAGTCCTCACATACTTCACGGTCATTTCTTGTTGTCTCTCCTCCTTCCTTCCTTAGCCTGATTACCTGGTCCTTGACTGTTGTTTTCCTCCTGATGTGGCTGTACAACAGTTTCGGGTCAAATTTGGCTTTCGCTGCTATGTCATTTTCATATTGTCTTTGGGCCTCCTTTCTTATCTGTGCATATTCGTTTCAGGTTCTATGACTGCTCTCCTTATTCTCATGGGTCCTTTGCCTTCTATATTTCTTCCATTCCCTAGCACACTTGGTTTTTGCCTCCCTGCACCTTTGGGTAAACCATGGGCTCATCCTGGCTTTTTCATTATTCCTGTTACCCTTGGGTACAAACCTCTCCTCAGCCTCCTTGCATTTTGTTGCTACATATTCCATCATCTCATTAACTGGCTTCCCTGCCAGTTCTCTGTCCCACTGAACCCCATTCAGGAAGTTCCTCATACCTGTGTAGTCCCCTTTCTTGTAGTTTGGCTTCATTCGTCCTGGCCTTCCTGCTTCTCCCTCCACTTGTAGCTCTACTCTGTATTCGAAGCTTAAAACCACATGGTCACTGGCCCCAAGGGGTCTTTCATATGTGATGTCCTCGATATCTGCACTACTCAAGGTGAATACTAAGTCTAGCCTTGCTGGTTCATCCTCTCCTCTCTCTCTTGTAGTGTCCCTTACGTGTTGGTACATGAAGTTTTCCAGTACCACCTCCATCATCTTAGCCCTCCATGTATCTTGGCCCCCATGCGGGTCCAAGTTCTCCCAATCGATCTCCTTGTGGTTAAAGTCACCCATGATCAGGAGCTTTGCCCTGCATGCATGAGCTCTTCTGGCCACTCTAGCCAGTGTGTCAATCATCGCTCTATTGCTCTCGTCGTACTCTTGCCTTGGCCTCCTGCTGTTCTGTGGTGGGTTATACATCACTGCTATTACCACCTTGGGACCTCCAGAGTGAAGCATTCCCGCTATGTAATCACTTTCTTCTCCGCTGTCTCCTCTCTCCAGCTCATCAAAATTCCAGCGATTTTTGATCAGCAATGCCACTCCTCCACCCCCCCTGTTCCCTCTGTCTTTCCTCAGGATTTAGTATCCCATTGGAAAGATGGCATCTGTTATCATACCTGTAAGCTTGGTTTCTGTGAGAGCTATGATGTCCGGTGATGCCTCTTTGACTCTTTCATGCCACTCCTCCCACTTATTTGTTATACCATCAGCGTTTGTGTACCATACCTTCAGTTTCCTTTCCAACACTGTGGTATGTGGGGCCTGTGAGGGTGGGAGACCTGGTGGCATACTGTGGGATTCTATAGCTCGGTGTTGGGTGGAGGCTGTGGGTATGGATTGTAGTGTGTGTTGGGATGGTGTGATAGGTTGTATGGTTCTGAGAATAGTTATGTGTGTGCTTGCCCTTGCTGTTCTGTTCTGCTCTGACTGACCTCTGCTGGTTCCATCCTTGTCTCTTTTCCTAGCTCCTTTCGCTTTTTTGTCCTCTCCCTCAGCTGCTGTCGTTCTGATTTTGTTCTGTCTCTGTCTAGGAACACCCTCTTGTACTCTTCCGAGTATTTCAATCGTGGTTTCTCTTGGAGGATCCTGTTCTGCACTGTTTCCGTCCTGAGAATCAGCTTGATTGGTCGGTTTCTCCCCTTCGAGTACCCCCCTATTCTCTGAAAATTTACAATCTCGTCCATCTCTTCACCTATTTCCGTGATGATTTTCTCAATCTCCTTACTTTCTTCCTGCTGCCTTTCAGTGTGTGTCCTTTCCTCTCTCTCCTGAAGCCCATGGATAAACACTGATTTTGCCCTTTCCTCCTCCCATTGCCTCACCCTCTGTGACTCTGGATCCTGCCTGTATGTGGTCAGTTTCTCCCTTGATTTTTCCAGTGGCTCTTGATAGCATGGTTGTGCCTCAGCATTCGACCTATCACCCTCTCCATCTGCAACCAGCTGTTCTTCCCTTCCACTCCTTGGCTCTTTTTGGCAGGTTGATATGACCTTAGCATAATTCATAATTCCTTCCTTCCTGTTCGGCCTCGCAGCTTCATATGCTGTGTCTTCTCTGGTCACTGCCCCTATAACTCGCTTCAGCCTATTTATCTCAACTTCTAGGACCCTTATCTTGTCTACTGCAGTTTCGACTTGTGCCTCCCAATTCTTTGTCTCCTTCTCCAGCCTCTTTTCCAATTTCACAGAGAGTTCTTTCTCCATTTTTTCAGAAAGCTCTCCTAATTTTCTCTCGCACTCTTGTTCCATCCTTTTCCACTGCTCCTCCATCCACTCCTCCCTACCAGAACCATTCTCATCTGATCCTTGGTTCCTGCGAGTCCCCACCATTTTTTTTTTCTTTTTTTTGTGAGAGAAGAGAGAAGGGAAAGGTAGAAGGAGAGAGAGAGGGGAAGAGTGAGAAGGGAAAGGGGGAGAGTGTGAGAGGGGGAAAGAGAGAGAAGGGAAGGGAAGGAGGGGGGGAGAGTGAGAAGGGAAAAATGGGGAAGAGATGGAGAGAGAGAGAGAGAGAGAAGGGAAGGTAGAAAGAGAGAGGGGAATAGTGAGAAAGAAAAAGGGGAAGAGAGAGTGAGAGTGAGAGAGAGAAGCGGGAGAGAGAGTGAAGGGAAGGGTAGGAGAGAGGGAGATTGAGAAGGGAAATTGGGGAAGAGAGAGAGCAAGAGAGAGAGAGAGAGAGAGAGAGAGAGAGAGAGAGAGAGAGAGAGAGAGAGAGAGAGAGAGAGAGAGAGAGAGAGAGAGAGAGAGAGAGAGAGAGAGGGAGGGAGAGAGAGACAGAGAGAGGGAGAGAGAGTGAAGGCAAAGAGAGGGGGAGAGAGAGGGGGGAGAGAGGAGGAAAGAGGGGGGAGATGGAAGAGCGAGAGGGGAGAGAGAAGGCAAAGAGAGGGGGAGAGAGGGGAGAGGGGGGGAAAGAGGGGGGAGATGGAAGAGCGAGAGGGGAGAGAGAGGCTAGGGGGAGAGAGAGGCTAGGGGGAAAGAGAGGGGAGGAGGGGAGAGAGATGGGAAAAGGGAGAGGGGAGAGATAATGGGAGGGGAGAGATGTTAGAGGGGGAGAGATGTTAGAGGGGGGAGGTGTTAGAGGGAAGAGATGTTAGAGGGGAGAGATGGGAGAGGGAAGAGAGAGAGATAGGTAGAGAGAAAGATATAGGTAGAGAGTGAGATAGGTAGAGAGAGAGATTAGGATAGGAAGAGAGGGAGAGAGAGAGAGGAGCAAGGTTCAGATGGTCAGTTCACAGGACGGTGTGAAATCCTGTGTATGTGTGTATGTGTGTATGTGTGTATGTGTGTGTGTGTGTGTGTGTGTGTGTATATGTGTGTGTGTGTGTGTGTGTGTGTGTGTGTGTGTGTGTGTGTGTGTGTGTGTGTGTGTGCCCCCACTTCTAAGTATTCATGCTGCTAATAAATACTGGTAGGTACCAGTAATTCTAAGCTTACCAATACTTGTAACACTTATCGATTCTACTTCTAAAATTCAGAAAGTAGCTAGGTTGTAAAATTTAGCTTGTCACAGCTTAAGTGTCTGACGTTATCCCTCACTACCGCTTTACTCCTTGCACTCTCGTCTATGCTATTTCTACTCTAATTCTGGTAATGGCTTGCAGGAGTGAGTGACCAGTATCTAACAGTGATGCAGGACCAGAACTCAATCTTGCAAAATGCAACCTCAGCAGGTGAAATACTTGCACTGACAGCGGTGTGATGACAAGTTGCCAGATGCTGATGACGTAGTCGTCGTACATAGGCCTTCTATCACTATTTTGTAACTCCTTCACCCGTGATGTTTATAACCATATATGCTCATGCATCCCGCGTTCCTCAAGTGATTTCACTTTTCACTTATTACAGAATACACTTCACATTCGGTGTTACACTTTATATGTATAATGGCATACAAACTATTGTGACGTCACTGCTTCAGTAGGCCTACTGCCACCTTCCCTTGTTGTATATTTTATTTTTTCTTTCTCCTTTTGCTTATTAACTTTTTCACTCTCACATTACGGTGCCCCACATTTCACTTGTTACCCAAACGCTGGTAATTCTTGATCACCCGTTTCCACACTCACTTTGATCTTTTTATGTTTGTATCTGTGGCAACAGTGCCTAGTAGATCCACAACGGTTTGGCACTTTTAAAAGAAAACACTGAATTCAGGTTTCCTCTCGAATTTTTTCAACTAATAACTATAGTTATCATTCGTAGGTTTGTTCACTGACTTTGTCACTACCACTGATTACTGCTAGCGGTTATTGCACGCCTCAAAAACACGAAGGTTCTCGGAGCCTTGTGCACCCACGTCTGCACCCACCATGTGTGTGTGTGTGTGTGTGTGTGTGTGTGTGTGTGTGTGTGTGTGTGTGTGTGTGTGTGTGTGTTTACATGCATATTTGCGTACTTATACATGTGTGAGTGCTTGTGCTCGTGTGTGTATGTATACTCGTGTGTGTACTCACCTAATTGTGGTTGCAGGGGTCGATACTCAGCTCCTGGTGTGTGTGTCTACTCACCAAGTTGTACTCACCTATTTGTGGTTGCGGGGGTAAAGTCACACCACCTGGAATCCCTCCCACGCGCGCGCGTGTGTGTGTGTACTGACGTAATTGTGGTTGCAAGGGTCGAGACTCAGCTCCTGACCCCGCCTCTTCACTGAACGCTACTAAGGTGCTCTCTCTCCCTGCTCCATGAGCTTTATCATACCAAGTCTTAAAGCTATGTATTGTTCCTGCCTCCACTACATCACTCGCCAGACTATTCCAGTTCCTGACTACTCTCTGACTGAAGAAATACTTCCTAACATCCCTTTGACTCATCTGGGTCTTCAAGCGTGACCCCTTGTTGCTGTGTCCCCTCTCTGGAACATCCTGTCTCTGTCCACCTTCTCTATTCCATGCAGTATTTTGTATGTCGTTATCATGTCTCCCCTAACCCTCCTGTCCTCCAGTATCGTCAGGCCGATTTCCCTTAACCTTTCTTCGTAGGACATTGCCCTTAGCTCTGGAACTAACCTTGTCGCAAACCTTTGCACTTTCTATAATTTCTTGACGTGCTTGACCTGGTGTGGGTTCCAAACTGGTGCTGCATACTCCAGTATGGACCTGACGTACACGGTGTACAGTGTCTTGAACGATTCCTTACTGAGGTATCGGAACGCTATTCTCAGGTTTTCCAGGCGCCCATATGCTGCAGCAGTTATCTGGTTGATGTGTGCTTCCGGAGACGTGCTCGGTGTTATACTCACCCAAAGATCTTTCTCCTTGAGCGAAGTTTGCAGTCATTGGCCACTTAGCCTATACTCTGTCTGCGGTCTTCTTTGCCCTTCCCCGATCGTCATGACTTTGCATTAGGCGGGGTTAAATTCGAGAAGCCATTTTCTGGACCAGGTGTCCAATCTGTCCAGATCTCTTTGAAGTCCTGCCTGATCCTCGTCTGATTTAATTCTCCTCATTTTGTGTGTGTGTGTGTGTGTGTGTGTGTGTGTGTGTGTGTGTGTGTGTGTGTGTGTGTGTGTGTGTGTGTGTGTGTGTGTGTGACCCAACAATTAATATTTGCACCAATAACTCATTACAGTTGTGACCGGGTGTGGACGTGTGAATTGCTCATTACTCTATAATTTGTTCATGATTGCAGCCATGTATAAATGTAAGTAAATTTACTTACATGATTCATTATCTTTGTAACTTGTGAGTTCATTACCTTTGTACCTTATTCAGCTATCAAAACCTTGGGGCCCAGTCCCTGGACCCATTATGTACCTCTGTAGACTGTAAATACCTTTGTAACTTGCCATGATAGTGACCATATCTACCTGGAGTTCATTACCTTTGTAACTTGCTCAGCTCTCAAAACTTTGGGGTCCAGTCCCTGGACCCATTATGTACCTCTGTAATCTTTTGACTACCACCCACAGGATGGGTATGGGGTGTATAATAAACATATTCAATTCAATTCAAAGTTTATTCTCTATAAGGATTACAATGCTGAGTTTACAGAATTTGGTTATTGTGTGGTTTACATGTAGTAAAATAATAATTACAGAGTGTACCACTAGAACACCTAGCATGGCTAGGCATTTCGGGCAGACTTAGATTAATTCTTAAATTTAAAATATTACAAATTATGAGGTAAGTTGGTATTATGGCTAAGTGACTAAATACTAGTTTGTAAGTTTAGCAATGTGAATGCTTTTGTTTTGGCACAATACATAGTTTCAGTATTGGAGTATCACAGGCCAACTTATGACTAGTTAAGATTCATTATTTTAAGATTGAGATTGATATTTCTGTTTATGGTCAAATGGGTGAGTGAGTGTAAGTGTGAACCACCAGGTGGTATTCGTGTAATTAGTTGACCGGGTATATCAGGTTGTTGCTCTGGGTTGTGAAACTGATGGGTATGCAAGTGGTTGGCGATCTTGCTTTTTAGAACCCTTTCAAAGAGTTATATGTTTTGGGACGTTAGTGCAATCGGTCTGTAATTCTTTGCAATTGCTTTACTGCTACCTTTGTGAAGTGGTGCTATATCTGTTGTTTTTAGTGACTGTGGGATGACTCGTGTCCATGCTCCTTCTCCACAGAATAGTTAATGCACATGGAAGGGTTTTCTTTTGTAGCTCTACCCCTCAAGGAAGGTTCCTTGATGTTGGTGAGGGGCTCTTGATTTAGGGAATTGGATCTGTGCTCCAGTTCCCCAAATTAAGCCTGAATACCTTCCACATCCCCCCCCCCAGGCGCTGTATAATCTTCCGGGTTTAGCGCTTCCCCCTTGATTATAATAATAATAATTTTGTAGCTCTTGATGAACATGGAGTTTCACGAGCCTGGGCCTGGGGCAGAGTGCATGGGCATGTCGTATATTGCTTTCTCAACCTTCTGAGGTGTTA